>NC_133334.1:244047529-244347529 GCF_042186555.1 Aquarana catesbeiana | reverse complement strand
GATTGATTGATAAAAGCATTAAAATCCCACTCTACATTCATCCCGAACGGGGACTAGTAATGTCATTGATAAATGCAGAATGTCTCGAGTCTTGAAACACCTCTGGTATGGACCCCTCCATGCCAAGGTGATATGTAATTATCAATGACCAAAAATTGCGTACCCCTAGAATCTCGATTGTGATATTTATGGTAATGCTTAGGAACACTATAATTATTCAATCCTTTTTGATATTGGCTATCTGTTCATTGACTCATACAGAGAACAAACAAACAGTTATGCCCACATATTGTTTGCTGCATGGACAAGTAAGTAGATATACTTACTTACCAAAAGTTCACAAGGATCTCATACATCCGACAGGCCACCCTATACTAAGTGGAATTTACTCTATTACCTCACGTATAGAGCAGTATATTGATCTTTATCTGCAACCGCTTGTTAGAAAAACGCTGTCTTTACTTAAAGCGGAGTTCCACCCAAAAGTGGAACTTCCGCTCGTTGTACTCCCCCCTCCGGTGCCATATTTGGCACCTTTCGGGGGGAGGGGGGACAGGATACCTGTCTGATACAGGTATCCTATTCCTACTTCCGGGAGCCTCAGCTGCAGGTATTGACGTCACCGCCTTCGCTCCCTCCTCCTTCCCTGGCCACTGGGCCAGTGGGAGAGAAGAGCGGTGCCTCGCCCATGCGCAGTAGGGTTCCCGGTGTGAAGCCGTAAGGTATAGAGGCTGTGGAGAGACTTTTTGGCCCAAGACGTTTCACTATCCCGATGCCAACGTAAATACATTATAGAACTTTTGAATTTTGCTACTAAGCATAACTACTTCTGGTTTGACGGCAAATATTATTTATAACAGAAGGGTGTGGCAATCTATTCATGGCCAAGTGGGAGGAGGATGTTGTCTATGCTTCAAGAAGCTCCAATCTGATCCTTTGGGCCAGATATATAGACGACATCCTCCTGCTATGGGATGGCTCTTCTGACTCCCTTGATCAGTTCTTTATGTCATTGAACAGAAATGATAGAGGTATCGTACTCACACACGAGTCCAGTAGAGAACGACTACACTTTTTGGACCTGGATATTGGTTTGAATAAATGGGAATTTAAATTTAAAACTTATTTCAAACCTACAGACCGTAATAGTCTTATGCCTACAGATAGTTGCCACCATAAGTCGTGGCTTCAGTCTATTCCTTGGAGTTAATTCTGACGTTTACGTCGGTATCGTACTGTTACACACGGTTTTATTCAACAAGCCTCTATATTTAGACAGAGATTCCTCGACAAGGGCTACATTCAGGCCGATATAGATTCAGAATTACATAGAATTTGCACTGTTGATCAAAGTTCACTTTTGGAGGTCAAACCTCGTCAGAATAAGGATGGCACCTTTAAATGGTCTATGTTTACTACATTCTCTAAACAACATAGACAGATGAAACATTGGAATGTTATAAAAAATTACAGAAATTTGGGCCCACTATTGCCTGATCGGGCTAAGATTATACCTACTTACTTGCCCATGCGGCAAACAATATGTGGGCAGAACTATTTGTTCGTTCTCTGTACGAGTCAATGAACATATAGCCAATATCAAAAAGGGATTGATTAATCATAGTGTTCCTAAGCATTACCGTAAATATCACAATCGAGATCCTAGGGGTACGCAATTTTTGGTCATTGATTATTACATACCACCTTGGCGTGGAGGGGCCCATACCAGAGGTGTTTTGAGTCTCGAGACATTCTGCATTTATCAATTACATTCCTATTCCCTGTTCGGGATGAACGTAGAGTGGGATATTAACGCCTTTATCAATCAAGCGTAAAATAAAGTGTAAACATTATCATTTTACTATATAGGATTAGGGGTTTCTAAATTTCCAATTTTATTGTATTTGTATATAAATTTTTAATTGATGTTAAGTTTGTATTACTGTTTAAAACCTTCTCTCAACTCTTTAATATTGTACTCATATTAAATGTTGTCTATCCTAGTTTCTATGTGGAGGCTTGTCTTGTGATTTAGGCGTCATCCTGTTTGGTTTTTGTCTTGATTTTCGGATGAGGCTTGACCCTTCTGTTTTGAAGCTGACATTTGCATTATCTTGTCTCTCCACATGGGGGCTAGAGTGATGTACAATGGGCCTCAGGACACCCCAGATGATATCTGACAGAGACGAAATGTGTCATGCCTACTGTCCTTTCTATGCTACTACAACTTGACTTTCACATCCTAAAAGGAGTATTTGATGAGAGGACTCCACACTCTGAAAGGTTCTATGAGTTTATATACCATTCCGTTGGCTACGGTGGTTGCCGGCATTTGGCAATGATTCCAGTGAAGATTCCCTATTCAGGTGCTGAAAAACCAAAGCCCGTTTGACCAATTTGGTATGTGCTAAATAGGGTCTCATCATTCAGGTAAGCCACTTTACACTAAATTTGGTGGCAGAAGGTTTTCACAGTGATGATTTCTTTTCACTTGGGTGATTGAACATTAATATTTGAATACAAATATATAGACTCTTTTTTTTTTAAGCATGAACTGTTTATGAGCTTTTCTATATATTCACTTGTAAACCATTTTTTTTCACTTTATGATTCACATTAATTCACATTTGTATGATTTATGTTTTTAGCGCTGCACTGTTTATACCTCTATTTTTTGCATAAGTTGTCTTTTGTAGTGCTGGCTGCTTTATATTTTTAAACACTAAGCACAGTTTGACACTATACTACTTAAACATCTACCATAGACTCCTTATTTTTTTGGGGTATTGTGTAACGACGTCCAGAATTTTTATTGTTCAATGTTTTTATCAAGGTTTATCAAAAAAAGCAAAAAAGATAAAGATAGAGGAATGAATATAGCAGTGGATTAAACAATATCTGTCAATACAATGGAACATGGAAAGACATCTGCATGGAGGAGTTCAAACGACAGATCCAGGATAACAAACATTAGCGAACAATGGATGCAATCCCAAATGCTAGGTATTAAATAGAGAGCATTGCCCTAGTCCCCCCAGACACCCCATATGGGAGCAAACTGTGCCGGGGAGGGGACAATACAATCAACCTGCAGTTTAGGTAGTAACTTATGTTCAATGTATTTATATTGAAGATTTTATAGTGTAACATAATGTGAAAACAATAAATGAGAATAGGGTTACCATAAGTATATTCAGATTGAAGAATACATCGACATGAAGAAACAGTAGGATGTTGTAACTTGAGGCTGCTCTAAGGATATGCAGATCGAGCGGTCTTGTGCATTTGAAAAGGTTACATCTGATTGAGAATGTTATATCAGTATGAGATGGCCACAAGCATATTCAGCATGAAGATTGCACATAACAATAAGGTGAAATGTCGCAACTCGAAGTTGCTCTAAGCATAGGCAGAGTGGGAGAATCTGTGCATCGTATAATATTAGATCTAATGTTTGCAAGCATGTTGTGCCAAGAGGGGGAACTCATGAGGGTAGTTGAGTATTCCTATACCATTCTAGCCAGTACAACCATTGTTTGGATACTAAGGGTAAACGGCCCTCACAGATAGAGAACATTAGTTCGGAAGAGTTGTTAATGTGTACCAAGGTAACTAGTTCATGTTTAGTTGGGATGTCTGGGGTTTTACAGTGGTTTACAATAGTTAGTCTGGTGGCCAGTAATATGTGGGTGGATATAGTGTGGAAACAATAGGGAATATTTTCCATGAAATGCCTAGTAGTGCAAACTCTGGGGAGGGAGTGAATGGTAAACCAGTTACTGCTTTAAGAAGCTGGAACACATTTTGCCAAAATTTAGATATCTGGGTGCAATGCCATAGGAGGGGGTACAGAGTCCCTACCTTTCCGCACTGGCTCCAGCATGTAGGTTGCATGGCTGGGTCGAATGAATGGATCATAGAAAGGGTGATATACCGTCTGAGGGTAATTTTGTGAACTAGCTCCCAATGGTTCTAGGACCTGGTGCCTCTGAAGTTGATTTTGAAGGCTAGTAGCCATTGGGATTCGCTAAAAGAGCGGCTATATCTTTTTCCCATTTCTCATTTTTCCCATTTCCCATTCCATTACCCAAGGAAGGTTTGCATTTTGAAGAGGTAGAAGAGAAATCTAGGCGAGGTTCAGGGGTGATATTAAAGTCGCCGCACCATATAGTTGCACCTTGTTGCACAGTGGTAACTTTCTTGCAGAGTTTGCGTAGGAAGCGTAGCTGGTGTGTATTTGGCCCATAGACTGTAACAATGGTGTATAAGGTATCATTGATGGAGCATAATAGAATGAGGTATCTGCCATCTTGATCTGTATTGCTGTTTTGGAGTTGAAACACAAGAGAGTTTTTAATGGCAACAAGGATGCCTTTCTTTTTGGCTGGGGCACAAGTGGTAAAGATGTTGGGGAAATTCTTGTGCTTGTAAGTTGGTGGGTTGGATGCATGGAAATGGGTCTCCTGCACACAGAGAATATTGCTTTCGGATTGTTCTGCTAGTTTCCATAAGGAGGATCTTTTTGCAGGGTGGTTGAGGCCTTTAGCGTTGATGTTTAAAATTTTGAAAGTCCTAGTGGCCGTAGTGCAGGTGGTAAGGGTATGGCTTGCTAGAGTTGTAGTGGGTCAGATAAACCTGTAAGAAGGATTTTCTTTGTGGAGGGTACTTAGTAGTATTGCGGAGGTGATTTGGAGGAAGTTGTGGTTAGTGTGACGCTTAGAGGTAGTCAGCGCTCATAAGATGAGTTCCAGGAGGTTGTGTTCGGTAACTGAGGGGATGTGGCGTTGATAAGCCAAAAGATTAAAGAAAATAAAGAATATAAAACACACACAAAAAAAGAAAGAGGCTAGGTCAATACCTAGACAATGCTTCCTGAAAAAAGAGGCACAAACAGTGCCAAGGAGGCAAAGTTGGGGGTGAAAAGTTCTAGAGACCGAGTGAAGATTTGCATCTCACAAGACCGTCTAGGTACGGGTGTTCCTGCAGCTGCTGTTCAGCGGGAATGGTGTCTTGTAGATCGTTGAGGTAATGGGTGATGGTGTTGAGCCCCTTCGCCACTCTGATCCATAGGGGGGGTGGCCGGTGGATCTAGGATGATGTTCCATCTCTGCAGAAATTGTAGACCTTCTTGAATTGAAGATACTACGTGTTTAGACTCATTGTAATTGATGGACATTTTGGCCGGCGCTATCCATTGGTAATGGATTTGGTGATTGCGCAGCTCTTTTGTAATTCTGGTGAGCTGCCTGCGGTGGCTTAGTGTGTGTTGGGAGAGGTCCGCAAATATTTGCAGTTGGCTGTACGGGTCAGGTAAGGTCCTCAGCGCTTTCCTTTTTTGCATAAGCTGTTCTTTCACATGGTAAAAGTGGATTCTAAGAATTACATCCCTGGGGACTATATCAGATAAGAAGGATGGTTTAGGGAGCCTATAGATACGTTCGATAACCAATTTGATGTTTTTCATGTCAGGGAGTACAGATTTGATCAGACCGCGTGCATAGGATGGATAGAGGTTAGATCAGGGGGATGCTGGTATCCCGCTGATCTTAATGTTGTTGCTGCGGGATCTGTCCTCCATGTCTGTTAATTTATCTCTTATCCACTTATTATCCTCTTTATGACTCTCCTGAGTGTCGATAATATTGTTGACAGTGGTGGTAATGTCACCAATATTAGATTCATCATGAGAGATTCTGTTCTCCAGCACATTAAGATTATGGCCAAAATTTTGCATGAGACTCCTTAGGGACATTAGCATGTCCTTCAGTGTGGTGTCCATTACAGGCCGGCCCACAGTGGGGACAGTGGCAATGGAATCATTCTGCTGTATTTTCAGTGTCAGTGTTGGAGAAATAACAGAAGCATGGCTCACCTCATGGCTGGCTGCTAACAGATCCATCCTCATTTTTGATTTTGCTGGGCTGCTAGAGACCGGGGATCTAGGATGGGATGGCAGGGATCCTGTTCTGGAGCATTAGGGGTTCTCAGTGCTTTGATGGATAGTCGCAGATTGCCCAGGCTGCAGGTGAGGGAGAGCCATGGGAGCTACAAGAAGTGAGTCGGCCGCTGCTCCATTTTGACTACGCCTCGCGGATGGCTGATACTTATATTCGATGATTCGCCTTCTGTCGAAGTCTGTTGTCCTTTCTTTTGAGCAATATGGATCACAGGTGTTGCGGTGTGGATTGGGGAGTCTATATAGCCGGCAGGGAGCAGGCAGACGCTGATTGTATTGGTCCAGTGCGTGGAGATCTCCTCTTATGCCACCATACTGTGCATGTGCCGGTCATGCCCCTTGTGAACTGCGATTTTTATCGGGGCTGCGATATTGCGGCGGACAGATTGGACACTTTTGACACTATTTTGGGACTATTGACACTTATACAGCGATCAGAGCTAAAAATAACCACTGATCACTGTATAAATGTCACTGGCAGGGAAGGGGTTAAACACTGGGGGGGGGGGGCGATCAAGGGGTTAAGTGTGTTCCCTCGGCGTGTTCTAACTGTAGGGGGATGGGCTACCACTGACATGACAGAGATCGATGTTCCCGATGACAGGGAACAGTAGATCTCTGTCATGTTACTAGGCAGAACAGGGAAATGCCTTGTTTACATAAGCAGTTCCCTGTTCTGCCTCTCCTCGCCGTGACCGCCGACAGACATCGAGTCCACGGGACCCGCAGACACACTCCCGCGGTGCGCGCCCGCTATCCTGCTTTTGCGGACTGATGTACAGGTACGTCAGTTTGCGCATGCGTGTCATTCTGCCGACGTATATCAGCGTGAACCGGTCGGCAAGTGGTAAGTCCTTAGTTCCTCAAAAATTTATATTTCTAGTTCCTCAAACCATTAGGTGGTTTAAATCACCAGCATCTAACAATGAATATGTTTTTTGTCGAAGAGATAATTTAACATAAATAACTGTAATAATTGGGTTCAACACAATCAAATATACAATTCTATAGTACATCCAACACACATGCCAGCAAGGTGACAAGACCAATTTCCATTTGTAATTTTGCTGCATCCATATCAGTTGCTTGTTCATCTGGCTATCAGTAATCATCATAATGCTGAGCTCCTCCCCATGTACACATATAATATACAGTATAATACCTTAAAAAAATATATGTAATCCCTCACCTTGTAGAACAGCCCATTCAGTTTCAAATAAAATGAAAGGCAAAACATTATATATATATATATATATATATATATATATATATATATATATATATATATATATATATACTCTCTGTTCTTAGCTGCATAAGGAACTCAGGGAAGATAAACAGCAGCACACTGATCTTCCCAGTGAATGGCTGTGCAGAGGTGGCATGTCAGCACAAGTCTGATCATTGGAGGAGAGCAGGCTAAATTCCCAGCACAGCCAAAAAACTGACCATATTGTGCTTTTGTGCCTAGTGTTGTCAGTTTTTAATAGGAAAGCAGAGGGGCTGACAGGAACACCATATACTTCACACAAAGGAAGTAGTACAAAGAGAACAGGATACTTTTTCATACAAGTACATGGCCAAACAGGCACATATCAGGAATATGAAATGTTGAGTTTACATATTTTTTAACACCCTCCTCCCCCATCCCAGCCCCTATGGTTAGATTGAAAGCACTATGCACTGCAGTGGTATCTGCTAGCTCCCAGTATTGAAACTCTTGCCCATAGAATAATATTTGCTGTGCAGCAGATCGCAGGAAAATAAGTAGTTAAAAAGTTATTTTTGCTTCAGTTGGGCTTTAAATTATTATTTTTATTTAGCTTACACATTTTTACGTTTGCTGTACCAAAACCATGTCATGGAATACATACTTGCAAATTTTCTCCAACTTACTCATTAACCTGAGCACGCGGGTTGATTGGATAATTACATAGTAAATTAAGTTAAATTTAAAGTTATGCATTCTGGGGAAAAACTAAATTAATGGATCATACAATCTTTGAGAGAAAAACTGGGTGAAGCAAAGAATGTAGGTGTCCTTGTAGACCAAAAGATTTAATAACACCAGGGTCTGCCAATCCACAACTTCTAAAAATAGCAGGATTTTTCTTTTTTAAATAGAAAGTCCACCTAAGCCTTATGGTTTCATTTTTGGTAGATGCAGAAGAGTTAGACCACCTGACCATTTCTTATATCTCTTCTGGGCATTTTTTTGGGGGGTGAGATCTTTGCACTTGAGTTCCTAGGCTGCACATCTGCTGTGATCATTACAAGAGGGTCACTTTCTTTTTAAATCTGCATTTGTTTTTAAGTATGAAAAATTCAGTAGGTGGAGGTGGACACACTAAAAACTCTCAAATAGACAGAACGTTGGAAACTTATGGCAGTATAATCTCTTTGCATGTGTTTTGGTAAAAAGCTCTCCTAGATCACAAGCTGGGGATCTTACTCATTAGAGAAGGATTTCTTATCCAGAGTTCCATGTAACCCTAGGGTTCCTCCAGAGGTTGCTAGGGGTTCCTTGAGCAACTGGCACCAATGATCTTGTTAGCTATCTGTAGGAAGCTAATTCTTCCCAATAAATACAAGTGTAAGGAGCATTCCTTCCTTAGTGTGACCATCACACTAATGAATCATTAGTTGTAGATATAGTATTTTTTTGGCAGGGGTTCCCTGAGACCGTAAAGTTTTATTTTGAGGGTTCCTCTGTGTTGAAAAGGTTAAAAAAAATGTTAAAGAATAACTCCACTTTTTTGAAAAAAAAATCTCTTTGTTTAATTGATATACTTTGCAGAGATTTCAACGAACATTGTAGCAAATTCCTACCTTTTGTTGCTGTGAAGAAATAGCTGTTCCCCATGACTAAGCTCTGAGGGGTGGAGCGAAACACATTGGGGCGTGGCCTGGTCAGAATCCAGGCTGAGGTTGTCATGGCATGGATGTGTGGTCATTAAGGAGACCTTCTCTTCACTTTGAGTCATATAGGAGCTGGGACGAGCTCCCTCCCGAACCAGCACTCCCAGCAGTGTACATCTTGGATATGAACCCCTTTCAGAGAGCCTGAGCGGCACACAATGTAGGTTTATGGGTTACAAGAAAAAGCTGTTTGTTTCATCAGACTGATTGCATACATAATCTGAATGGGAGTGACATTTTGATCACCTAATTCACCTAATTCACTCTCAGTGTTCTAATGAGGAAAGTTGCAGGGTTGGCATCCCTACAAAGGTAAATAACCCTTGGGGGGTATCAGTGGCATCTCCAGCTTTCATATTTAGGGTGGGCACATGGGGGACAGGGACAAAAGTAGGGGGTCAACTATAAAATGCAAATATATATATATATATATATATATATATATATATATATATATATATATATATATATATATATATATATATATATATATATATATATATCCTGGGGCCCTCTACTACGATCCCACAACGGCCATTTCACATGTTCTGCAGTGAGCTCCCTTCCTACTGTATTGCCCCCCCCCAGGTTGGCAGAAAACAAGAGATATATGTCACCAGCATACCAAGAAAATATAAGGGTCCAAAGCAGTGGGAGAACTATCAGGGTTGCAAAGGTTGTCTTGCCACCGGGCCCCGGTGTTCTGCCACTGTGGGGTTCCGCAGCCTCCTCTTGCTGTCCTGCCCCTGCTATTGACAGCGCTGGTCTGGCATCTCTTGGAATTTACAGGCTGGTTCTACTGTCCTAAGGACGGGAGAAATCAGTCTGTTTTTTCAGTAACTGAGAGTTCTGGTGGAGTCCTTCCTGCAACTCGCTCTTCTCCCTGCCAATGAGGATGCAGGGGAAGGAGCAGATCGGGTGACCGTAGTTGTGTGAGTGCTCACATTATGCAGTAACAGCAAGCAGAGGGAGGGGGGAGGAATCGCCTGCAGGAGCTGACTGGGGACGCTCTCCCTCTTGGACATTGCCTTTTTGTAAAAAAAAAAATGTTTTTATTAAATTGGGGGGGGCACATGGTGGGGCACAGCATAATGTTAAGGGGGGGTCAGGGCCCCCTCTGGCCCCTCCTAGGGATGCCATTGGGGGGTATCTAACTAAAGTTTAAAAGTTTTTATAGGGTGTACCTAAAATGTAATCTGCATCTTAGTGCAGACTTCTGGGAAAATCATTCAGGCAATCACATGAGCAGAAATTACATTTTTGGGGGGTGCATTCTGTACATTAGTAATGTACAGAACATCTATAGGTTCCCATATTGCATCAAATGTTACAGAAAGTTATAGGAAATATTTTTTTAAAAAAACATTAAATTACAATATGGCTTGTGCAGCAAGTGTACTCCATATGCTATATTGTTTTTTTTATTTGCTATATTTTTTTTTGTACAAAAGTGTAGTTACCTTTTAATTACTGGGCAGGTAGGCTTTGCTTTCTGAATGCATTTCAAGGCATAATTTTCAAATTAAAAATTACCAGTGGTCAAATTCTTTAAAGAACATTACCATCAAATTTCAAGATAAAAAAAAAAACTAATAGACAGAAATGTGAGTACTGCTCTCTACAGCACAAAAAGCCATTGTGCCATTCTAAAAGCAGAGAATATTTTTATGGAAACATTAGTTTGGCAAACACTTGATGGTTGTGTACTTGAAATTAATGGACTACTTTAGTCAGTTGCCTGAAAAATACAGTTCATAAGAATATATTTCCAACGCAAAACCAATGCTTATAATGTTTTGTACTAGTAAACTGCTAATATAACCTTCTTTCTGTAATTTTAGTGGTAGAAATATTATAACTGAGGGTCCAAGATAGCAGAAAACAAAGCTACAGTATGTATATCATTGGTGTTCTTTATAATGCTTGCACTTTAGATATCAGAAAACAGGTAACAGTATAGTGGGCAATTGCAAAATAGGTGTGATTCTTCAACCTGCCTGAGTTTAAACCTTTCAGGAAATTATTTGAAACCATAGAACCAAGTTCTCCTCTTGCCTTAGTTAAAGTGGAACTTTATTCAGAAAATTAAGTCCCGCTAGATCACCTCAGGCTGGCCTATTTTACAGGTAGAGCTATGTAAAATATTGAAAAAAGGAACCAAACAGTTTAAATTTTACTAATACCCTGTATCAGCCTGCTCTGCACATGCTCATTTGCTCTCCATTTTTAGGCACTCCCGAATTCATAGAGTTGGATCTGCTGACAGCCTTAATGCCCGGTACACACGATCCGATTATCGGCTGTTTTTTTTTGCATGCTAATCTCACATCAAATCTGACGAGTTTACTAAAGTCACGAAAATTCCCGTACGACAGCATAAAAATTCGGAAGTGATGGTATTTTCTAACAATAGGTGTACTGATTAAACGAAAATCGTACGATCTGGCATCGTACGAAAAAAATTTTCGTGCATGTCCAATAGAATAATATCGGATGAACTGTCCTGATCGGCTCTCGAAAGCTCTGTACTAACGTTCCAATTATCGTACGATCGATTCGAATTTTTGTACGATTTTCGGACCGTGTGTACAGGGCTTAAAGCGGAATTAAACCCTCCTATCCTTTAGTTTAAAGTCAAGGAAGTTGCTTCTGTTTGATCTGTAACTGCCATGATGCTGCACATGTGATCAGTTATGACACCAGCCATTTAATGGTTTGACAGTTTGGTTGAGGACACAAGCAAATGTGACAGTTAGCAATGCCGACATTCCAGGAATGTAACTACTTTTTGAAACCGTTAAATCGATGGGTTTAATTCCACTTTATTATTTAATACTGCTTAGGGGCTCTGGGCTTCAGCAAAATGGCAGCCTCCAGCAAGAAGAACCAGAAGTATTGCTGGAGGCAATTTGCAGCACATACTAATTTTGGTAGCATAATTATTAATGTGGAAAGTATGTTTCTTACTAAAGAACATTATTTTTTATCAAGCTGTTATGGGTAAAGTTCCACAGAATTACCATACTTCAAAGATCCTGTGAGGACTGCAAACAGACTTCAGATAAAGTATTACTGATGTAGATAATATGGTTAAAGAATAACAGCAACCACACAAAAAGTAATATGCATACTGTCCACAGATATACAATAAGTACCTTACTAACACCACCAGAAACATATCCACAGGCTATGACAAAATTAATACTGTACTGACATAGCCTGACCTGCAGTCTAAAATGTGGTGGGGAATGCGGTATTCTGAAAGTTATTAGACCCTGTAGGCAGGGCTTTTTTCTCAGATGCAGGTACTCCCCCTTCTGAGTCAATCTTTGTTTCTGTCCCCTACTCACCTTTGGTTCCACCTCCTACCCACCTCCCAGTACTAAGAATCATTTTGTGCTACTAAGGGATTTGCATTGAATTTGTTAATTATAACAAGAAAGACAGTAAAGTTGATCCCCTGCAGTGAGCAAAAATAGACCCCACCCCAGCAACAATAGACTCCCCCCCCAAGTAACAATAGACCCCACTCCAGCAACAAAAGACCCCCAGCAACATTGGCCCCACTGCAACAAAATACCACCCAAGCAACAATAGACCTCCAGAAGCAAGAATAGATTTTCCAGCAGCCAGCAACAATAGACCTCTCCCTCAACAGTAGATCCTCCCAGCAGCAACCCCCCCAGTAAATAAGACCCCCAGCCAGGAAAAATACACCTACCTAGCAACATTAGAGCAACAATAGACCCCTACATAAAAAAAAGATCCCTACCAGAGACAATAGATTTCCCCCAGCAGCTCGCTTTAATAGACCCTCCAGCACGCCCGAGCACTCCTTGCCATTATGTACATTCATTGATGGAGATGCAGGAACTGCATTTCCCTGCTTTCCCGCTGAACAAAAAAGCCCTGCCTGTAGGACATACTAATACATACTACTACTAGTACATACTATGTGCATTTGTTTCTGAGAGACTTAGTGCTCACTGTAATCCACAGCGAAACTTTACCACCAGTCATACCAGGGCCACCAGGACTCCTGAACTGATCTCAGCTAAGAAGACTCCCTTGTGTACCTCTCCCCATGTTGGACCTGTCCCCTGAGTTTTGTAATATATTGGGCCATGGGCAGGCACCTTGATGGATGCAGATAAGCTAATAACAGCAGTTGATAGGGGTGCAGCATAATTTCTTCTTTTCCCCCTGAGTCCTGCAGCAGGTCAAGCCACAGACACCTTGCAGATACTAGCTAGTAGGGTGTGGGTGTGTGCAGAAAATTGTGTGTGCTGACTCTGCTCCCCAAGAGGCTGTTGATGCACAGACTCAGGGGAGAAGAGGACAAAGGCAGAAAGCTTGCTCGATAGGGGGGCTTATTGCAGGATTAGGAGAGTGACGTCACTGGAAAAACGTATCACTCCAAATAACATGCTGCTCAACCACCACGCTGTCTGGTGGTACAAGTCAGTGTGTATGAGACGCTTAGTGTGTAAATAATCTAAATGAATGGGCTGCTGGCACCCACTGAATGGCGTCATTTTCTATCCCGATTCCCTGGTACACCAATGAGTGGGGGGGGGAGATAGAGGACTTTGATTCCAAAAGACGTACATTTCCTTTAAATGGCAAACAGTTGGGAGCTATGTATCTGTGCACATAAATACTGCAAGGCCCTTTCTATTAGCTGCCATCACAATAAGAGCTGAGCTCACATAAGATAAAATCTTTCAGCGTATAATTATTAAATGATATAATTTGCATTTAAGGTGAAATATTGCAAGCAGCATGATGCAAGGCTATATCACTGCATAATAACATACAATTCCCATGTTTCTAAGAGCACATTCAGCAGATCAATAGAATGCAGACAGTTATTCCGAACACAGTGCAGTCTAGTGATATTGAGCTCTTAAGGAATCACAGAATTGTATTGATCTACCAAATTGTAGGTGGCATTGTGGCTTCACATTCATTTATGCATGACGACTGTGCACAGAAAGATTTTCCGTGCGTCTCTCAGGTTAACTGTAACAAAATCGAAATGTTCTCTTAAAGTGAAACTGCAGTCTTTTTAGCTTTAAAATGACCTTGTCTCTATGTAAAAAAAAAATGAACAAGAGACAGATTGTAAAATAGGAAGCTGTGTGTGACAATAGAGAGGTTTGATGAGCCCCAAAGTGTATGGCGAGAGTGAAAATTTGTAAGTCAATAACAGAGACAGTCAGATTTATAGTGGTTGTAAAATCAGAGTAGGATTACTGCCAGCCCCGCTATTATACCAAGGTATATTACACAGTGTAAATGTTTGTTTAAAATGATGCCGATAAATACATTAATTCTCTGTGAGGTCTCTGTGAGGTCACGTGAGCCTCTCACTAATTAACCTTTGTGAGGTCACGTGACCTCCGGGGGCTCTCCTCCCCCAAACTAAGGGCTACAGTGGGAGGGCCTGAGATCCACCTCTGACATCAGCCAGGAGGACACGTGACCGCAGTGCTGTCCGCTCAGCCCCTCCAGCTGTAGTCCTTAGATTGGGGGGAGGAGAGCAGCGGGAGGTCACGTGGCTGCACAGAGGCAATATGAAAGAAGGCATTTAGCTGCATCATTTTAAACAAACATTTACACTGTGTAGTTTACTGTCATACAACACAGAGGCTGGCAGTAATCTTACTCTGACTTTACCGCCAGCTACTAATAGCTGCAGGAGAGGAGGGGAGTGGTAGGGAGGAGAGTGCTTACACACAGGAGCAGACAGGAAGGGTAAAAGGGGGAGAGGGGGAGACTGAGGGATGAAGGAGGCACAAAAACTGACCACAGCATCATGGATCAGCAGCCATGATTACGGTGGTCAGTTTACATAAGGGGACACAGGAACAGGTAGAATCAATCAGTTTACTTACAGCATGGGAAGGGACAGATTAGACAGCACAAGCACTATGCTGTTTAACCTACTTTAAAGGAACAGGATCTCTTTTGAAAATGCTTAAAATAACAATCGAGCCTAAAGCATTTGGAAGAACCCAGCTCAGCTAAGAAGAAATGCAGAAGATCATAAATGACCACCAGCAATGCTTACTAAAGGCTTAAAGCGGAGTTCCAACCACATATAGGATTTTTTATTTTTTTAAATCATTCTCTTTCTATATTATAATGTTAAATTAACAAACACTATTCCCGTAAATAGCGCCACTTTCATTGCTATTTTAGAATAAAAGTTACCTTATATTATTTGCGCTTGGGCATTCCCATCTTAGGTGTGGGCAGGTGAAGCCTACAAGCATAAACTTCCTTGGTTACGGTGCTGCTGTATTACCGGCATGCACCGCCGTTCTCGTGCATGTGCCGTAGTATGGCGGAGCGCCATACACGTCTGACATTGCCATCACAACGGGAGGTGTCGTCGGAAGTGCCTGCCCCCATTGTGATGGCAACAAAGCCCTCGGCTCTGCCCAGTGACTCCTGGGAAATGATGACAGACATCTCCCAGGAGCACTAGCGAGTACGGGCGCCGAGGGAAATGACGTCAGGCGCCTTGGAAAGGAAGAGGCAGATTACGAGGGACCCCCTAGCAACAAACCTGAAAAGGTGAGAAAAAAAAATGTTTCCAAAGGTTGTTTTTTAGGCTGGGTTCACACTGCTGCAGTGCGAATTTACCGCGATTTTACCGCGAATTTACCGCGATTTTACCGCGATTTTACCGCGATTTTACCGCGAATTTCAGGAGTTGGATATAGCTGCGATTGATAGTCTAGCCAATGGAATCATAATGTAAAAAAAAAAAGGGTCTTAACTTCCTGTGTACTTCCTGGTTTTTGTGGAGAGTAGTGTGGTGGAATTCGCACATATGTGAACCAATCAATGCGATTCAAGAACGATTTACATTGATGTCTATGGAGACTAAATTCGCAACGCAACGCAGTAAACTCGCACAGGACCTTTTTTTCACGCAGGTTATATTCGCAACGCGTCGATGTGAACGGCACTAATGTTAATCTATGTAATTTAAATGACTTGCGAATTTGAGCGATCGCAACGGCTCAAATTCGCAATAGAATTCGCAGCAGTGTGAACCTAGCCTCAGATTTAATGCTGCTGAATAATGTAAAAAAAAAAAAAATGTATGACTGAAACTCCGCTTTAACATTAGGCCCTGTTTTTTTTTTTTTTTTTTTTTTGAAAAATATTTATTGGGTTTTATAGCATACAAAAGTATAAAAACTTAATGTAACAAAAGTTACAGAGTATTATTCGTTACAATCTATGACATTCGATGACTTCTCATAATAGTTGAAATACAAGCTTGTCATATCAGTTAGAACAAGGGAGAAGTAACAGAAAACATAAAAATAAAAAGAAAATTAGGGGGAAGGGAAGACGGGAGAGTTCATGTTTGCCATCTTATCAACACTATGGAGTGTAACTTTGCTTGACATATGAAATCTTAACATCTAAATACCTTCAGGAGTGGAGGCAGCGTTCGAATAAACGTGGGGGGGTGGATGCCAAGGGGCACAATGGATTTGTGGATATCCTACGGTGGGTTAAAAGTAAAGGAATCTGGGGTGGGGGGTATTTTGAGTCGGCCAAGAGAGTTGGTGAGATCTTTTGTCAAGTACCATTTCGTGTAGCGAAATGGGTTCATTATCTCGATCAGTGCCTGCGAAGCGAATGTGGCTTCAATGTATTTCCTCCATCTTTTGAAAAAACGGGAAGTCGATCGGAGATTGAGGGTGATGGTGTCCAGTCTCTCTAGGTGGAAGAGTGATGCCAGGGCTTTTTTAAACATTGTTAGGGTAGGAGGAGTAGCTGATATCCAGTGAGACATAATAGTCCTGCGAGCCACTAGGAGACACAGGTGAGCCCAGTGTGGAATATTTTGTGGGACCGTCGTTAGCGATGAGGATGAAGGGGGTATGCTGAACAGGCATAATAGGCGGTCCTTAGTGCACTGGATTTTGTGGACCTCGTTGATGTAGGTGATCACCTTAGTCCAGTAAGCATCAATCTTGTTACAGTCCCAAAGCCTGTGTAGTAAAGTGGGGCGAGGTAAGTTACACCAGGAACATTGCGCTTGGGTGGGGTCCTTCTTGTTGAAGCGGAAAGGGAAATAAGCTCTGTGAATGATCTTGAATTGTGTTTCCCTCCAAGATTCAGAAGCTGTGAGGTTGCGGACTGTCTTGTACCCCTCAAGGATTTTTTCTGGCAGAGATTCGTCATCTAATAAGTGTGACCATTTTTGAAAGGGTTTGAGGGCATACTTCCGTGTTTGATGTTGTATGAGACAAGAGTAGATATTGGAGATGGAGTAGTTATTGCTTTTGATGAGAGTATCAATGCAGGATGTTTCAAGTGGGTTGGTACTAGGTCCCGAGCATGATTTGAGATAGCTGATGAGTTGGTGATAGAAGAAGACATGGGTTGATGATAGGGAGTACTCCCTCATCAGGGTTTGAAATGGTTTGAACTTGCCTGGCTTGTTGAGATAAAGAGACGAGACATCTGTGAGACCTTTAAGTTTCCATTGGCCAAAGGCTTTATGGATGATAGATGGAAGGAACATAGGGTTCCCTTGTATTTTGAGGTATTTTGAGATGCTGGATGGCACTTTGAGCAATTTTCTTGTTTCTCTCCATGCAATGACCGTGTCCTTAATGATTACACTTGTTTTGAGGTGGGGGGGTAATGTATTGGGATTAGAATGAAGGATGGCCGAGAGGTCATATGGGTGTACCATAGCCTTTTCTAAGGATAGGTTAGAATATTTAGACCCACTAGTTAGCCAGTCCAAGCCCTGTCTAAGTAAACATGCCAGGTTGTAAAAACGCATATTGGGCAGTCCCGCCCCGCCCTCGCCCTTTGGGAGACATAATTTCTGTAGCGCTATGCGAGGTTTCTTGCGAGACCATATAAAGGCAGTTAGGGCCTTCTGGAGTTTTTGGATGTCTGAATGCTTAATTAGAAGAGGTATGGTCTGCATTGGGTAAAGTAAGCGTGCGAAAGACACCATTTTGAAAAGGTGGCATCTCCCAAAGAGCGAGAGAGGTAGGGAGCCCCAAGCCTCCAGCTCCTTCACAATTTTGGTTATCAATGGGGGGTAATTTAAAGAATAGAGAGATGATGGTTCACGTCCTATTTTAATGCCCAGGTATGTAATATGTTGGTTGGCTATGGCCAGGGGGGATAGATGTTTCCATTTACTGGAGAGATGGGGGTGTAATGGTAGGATCTCGCTTTTATCAAAATTGATTCTGAATCCCGAGCAAAGTCTGAAGTCTGAAAAAAGTTGTTTAAGTCCGTCAAAGTCTGTTATGGGGTCGGTGGAGAATAATAGTATGTCGTCTGCAAATAGTGCTGAACGAAGAGTGTGGTTCTCCAGAGTGATGCCACTGATTCCATCAGCTGAATTTAGTATTCTGGATAGGGGTTCGATTGCTAGATTGAACAGGAGTGGAGACAGGGGGCATCCCTGTCTCGTTCCTTTTGTTAATGGAATCGTGTCTGAGATAAAGTCAGGGGTGACAAGACGTGCGGTAGGGGATGCGTACATTTGTAAAAGAAATCGCAT
Organism: Aquarana catesbeiana; assembly: GCF_042186555.1. Classification (NCBI taxonomy): domain Eukaryota; kingdom Metazoa; phylum Chordata; class Amphibia; order Anura; family Ranidae; genus Aquarana; species Aquarana catesbeiana. The sequence goes on along the minus strand of NC_133334.1, from coordinate 244,329,092 downwards.
AATCGGTCCTGAGAATCCAAATTGTGTCATCACTCTGAAGAGCCAAGAGAAACTGATGTTGTCAAAGGCCTTTTCCGCGTCTAATGACATGATGGCAATGTCTTGGTTAGGGTGAGTTTTGGCGTATTCCAGAGCCATTAACACTTTACGAATGTTTAGGGTGGCCGATCTGCCCGAAACAAAGCCAGATTGGGCTGGGTGTAATAATGATGGCAGTAGGGGAGCTAATCGCGACGCAATTATTTTGGATAGGATTTTGACATCGACATTGATTAATGATATCGGTCGGTATGAGCCCGGTAATAGGGGATCTTTCCCTTTCTTAGAGATTAGTTTGATGTGGGCCTGTGTTCCCGTAGGAAGATAGGGCCCTCCGTCCCACATAGCTGCGTATACATGTTTTAAGGTGTCTGGGATAAAGTCCCTGGCCATTTTATAGAATTCGGCGGTGTATCCGTCGGGTCCCGGGGCTTTGGCCGAGGCCATGTTTTTGATCGTAAATCGAATATCATCAACAGTAATGGGGGCATTAATCGTCTCTAATTGTGTGTGGTGGAGTTTGGGTAGACGTATTTTGTTGAGCAGTAAGTCAGTAGTAGGTAAGTCAGTTGGGTCAGCTTTGTATAAATTAGTGTAGTATTCCACGAGTAGGTTACTAATTTCAGCTGGGGAGGTGACCAGAGAGCCTGTCTTAGCTCTAAGAGCAGAGATACGGGTAGGACGTCTGGGGCCTGAGCACATCTTGGCCAGGAGCCTACCAGCCTTGTTTCCAAATCTATGAAAGTGTAGCTGAGAGTATGACGTTTTGGCCGCTTCATGCTGTTCTGCCCAGAGGTCAAAGGTGCTTTTGGCCTGTCTCCATTTTTGTATGTTCTCTGTGGTGCGGTTTAATGTGAGCTGTTCATGTGCCAAGCGTAGGGCTTCGCTTGACTCACTATATTGTTGCTGGGCTCTTTTTTTAAACTGTGTTGTGTATGAGATTATTTTACCCCGTAAGAAAGCCTTGCCTGCTTCCCAGAATAGGTTAGGGTCTGTAATGTGGGCTCCATTAGTGGAGATGTATTCCTCCCAGGCACAGTATAGTGTATGTTGAAAGTCCTCATTGTCAACTAAATAGGAGGGGAAGCGCCAAGTAGGGGAGGGAGAGGAGCGGGCTGTTTGGGTTAGATGAACCACGATTGGGCTGTGGTCTGAGATCACTGCGTCTTGTATGTCTGGTGCGCTGATTACAGAGCTTAGGGCCGGGGAAGCAAAAAAATAGTCTATACGTGAGAGCGTATTATGCGGGGGCGAAAAAAAAGTGTATTCCCGATCCGTTGGGTGCATTAAGCGCCAGACATCCACAAAGTGCATGGAGGCGATGGCTTGTGACAGTAGGGTAGATGTAGATGATGAGGGGGTACGGGTATGTGATCTATGCGTAGGGGAACCTGTGCGATCAGCTAAGGAGGACATGACTGAATTAAAATCCCCACCCAATAGGTGTAGCGTCTCTGGTGTGGTCAGCACCCATTTCACTAAGTCTTGAAAGAAGGAGGTGTCAGGAGAATTGGGAGCATAGATGTTGGTAAGTGCTACAGGTTTGTCATCTATAGTCAGATGTAGAGTCAGTTTCCTTCCTTCCGAGTCAACCTTGACGTCCCTGACAGTGTGCTGTAAATTCTTGTGCAGAAGGATTGCAACACCCGCTTTACGGCCTACTGCTGGTGAACCATACACAGAGCCCACCCACAATTTACGAAGACGCTGTAGGTCGTCTGCAGCCAGATGTGTCTCCTGAAGTAGAGCCACATCAGCCCGGAGACGACGCAAGTGTCTGAGGATAGACATGCGTTTGTTTGGGGAGCGCAGCCCCTTAACATTCCACGAGACAAACTTTAGGTGACTCCCAACTGCAGATTGTGACATAATTGATAGTTAAAAGCGTTTTGGTTGAGGGGTTTGTATAAGGACCCCTTTGTAGATGTGCTATCTACCTTTTGGGAGCCATCAAAGCGCCTCAGAGCCCCTGAAGACATATGAACCAAGCTGGCAAACATGAACTTAAACTTCTCTAAGCAACAACAAGTTATAAACATTAATAAGGCAGTATATCGTATAAGGAAATACATAACGTGGGTTGTGGACTTCACTTTTTTCCACATGAGGTCTCACCTAACTAGTTAGCATAGCTCCCATTGATTGCCAGCTCCTCACTTAGGGGCAGGGTGGTAGCAACGGGGGGAGGGGATAGGGATGGTAGGGGAAAGGAAAGGGGGGATGGGGGGGGTATAGGATAGGAAGGGAGAGTAGGGGGGGATCCCCTGAGGAGGTAGTGAAGGTTTAGATGAATCGATGGTGAGGTATGCTAAACACTGGGGAGGGCCCCCCTCTTAAGATTAGGCATAAACCAACCATAAAATAGAAAATATAAGAAATTACAACATTGCAAGTGTCCCTGATAATAAGGAAAGTTTCCCAGGTAATGGGGGACTATCTCTGTTATTGAGTCACATGAACCTAGCAGTATATCTGCATAACTTTTAGCCGCATACTTTGCAGCTATATGTTGGGAGGGGTAGTGCTCCACAGAGAGCATGTACGGCAGTTTATAAATGCATCAATAGCATCCTCATCTTAAGAATAAAAATTTTGAAAAAAAAAAAAAAAAAAAAAAAAAAAAAAAGAAAAAAGAAAAAGTATAAGATGGGTTGATACTACCCGTTAGAAGATGGCGATGTGGAAAAAAGTGGTGATGCGGGGTCCTTCGCCGATTCCTTCAACGATTCCCAGAGTGGTCTTCCTGGTTGGTGGATCAGCTGCGCTTGTATGGAGGTTTGGTCGGGCTTCGGGGGTGTTTAGGGGGTCCATATGCATGCTGTGAGGATGACGATGGAGATCCCTCTGTCGCGGCGCTGTGTTCCATTTCGGAGCTTCTGTTGGTTAGGTAGGTTTCCGCCTCTTCAGGTGTATGAAAGGTGAGTTGCTCCCCTTCAGATGTTTGAACGCGGAGGACAGCTGGATAGGCTAGGGAGAATCGGGTTTGAGTGCGGTGCAGAGTGGAACATACCGAGGAGAATGCCTTACGTTGTTTCATTACCTCTATGGAATAGTCCGCGAAAAGCAACAGTTTCGCGCCATCTACCACCAGTGAGCGCGTGCGACGAAATTTTTGCATTATGGCGTTTTTGTCGGCGTAGTTTAAGTATTTTACTATCACATGCCGAGGTTTAGCGCGCGTGTCAGAATATTGACCCATACGGTGCGCTCGTTCAACAGTGCATGGTATGCGGAGGCCAAGTTGCTCTGGGATGGTTTTCGCACAGATGTTTGTGAGGTGGGAAGCTGGGATCGACTCTGGCAAGCCAATGATGCGCAGGTTGTTCCTTCTTGAGCGATTTTCCAAATCGTCCAGCTTATCCCATATGTCCCTATATGAAGCATTGATATGTGCAAGTGCTGCAGATGAGGCTGTGCAGTCATCTTCAATTATAGAAATCCTTTCCTCCACCTGGGTGATGCGCTGGGCCTGAGCCTGGAGTTCTATGTGTAACTGTTCCAGCCCTCTGTGTACCGCTGCGTCCACAGTGGCTGTTAGTGTTGGCCCCAGTAGTTGAACTACAGCCTGGGCAATGTTGGCAGGGGATGTGGGGTCAGTTTCTGCCATAGCAGGGGCAGGGGGAGGTTGTGGCTGCTGCTGAGGCCGCTCTGGTGTGTCCGGAGCGGCCGCCATCTTGGCTGTGTCAGCCGCTATGTCTCCCGCCGGCGGAGCTGTGGAGGGGGGCGAGGACAGCGCCCCAGCATAGGATCGCTCCACGAAGCGATCCATGTCTGCCTGAGATGGAGCAGAGGCAGTAGGGGTTTCCCCCGGTGCTGTGGCTGGCTTAAATGCCGGGTATGTGAGGAGCTGTGCGGGAGCTGGAGCTGCTCACCTCCTCCTCATGTGGCGCCGGACTGGCCCTGTTATAAATGGCCTGTTGGAAGCAGTTTGGGAGCAATACACATATGGGAGTCTATTTTATTTTTTTATAACCCAAAACTGAACTTCCAGAGGCAAACTTTATACATAATCCAAAAATTCCTTTTATGATGGAGTTACCTTCATAAAATGTGGTTACATGAGGGCATAAGAACGCACTAGGGTCGCCAGTTTAAATCCCAACTATGTCACAACCTGGCTGGAGTTTGCATGTTCTCCCTGTGCCTGCATGGGTTTCCTCTAGGTACTCTGGTTTCCTTCCAAATGCCAAACCCATTAAGGTAGGTTAATTGGCTCCTGTCTAAATTGACCCTAGTATGTGTATATATGAATGTGAGTTGGTGATCTTAGAGTATAAGCTCCTTGAGGGCAGGGACTGATGTGAATGCATAATATATATGTAAAGCGCTGAATACATTCTTGGCACTATTTAAGTACCTGTAATAAATAAATAAATATATACCAGTTATGTAGACACCAAACACACCTATCTTACAAAGTCTAAAAGCCTTAATAAAGCATATTAGACCTCCTAAGAGCAATATGCATTATATTTATGGTTTATAATGAATTACAGTTTCATTCTGTTAAATAACATGTTAGTTATTAGATTAAGAAACCATATCATTTGGAAATATTGATGTTTTTAGGATAAGAGGAGTTGACATAGTATATAGTTGGCATTGAGAGTGAAAATACTTCAGCACACCTATCAACTCACAACTCACACCCTTTCATTGGGTGCAATTTAGATCTGGAGCACTGTCTCCATGAACAACAAAAGACTTTTGCATTTGCTAACTGCAGTTCTCGTTTGACCTTTTCTATCTACCTATAGTTCAGCTTTAATGAGGAAGTTATATGCTTGTTTATTAGCATAGCACCTAATGAGGACTACTTCCATCTTAGATCACTGATGTCAGGGATGTGGATTCTCTAGAAACCCTATAAGCCTAAAAAAAACCCTTCGATTCTCATTGTCATTGGATTATGTCATGTTCCAGTTTGGAATAAATAGTGGGGTAATTTGGTCAGGAGAAATATAAAAGTGATTCTAAAGGCTGAAGGTTTTTTACGCATGAAGGTAAAAAACCTTCAGTATGCAGTACCCCCCCCCCAGCCCCCCTAATACTTACCTGAGACTGATCTCTATCCAATGATGTGCACAAGAGCAGAGGATTATTTGGCTCTCTCGCTCCTCATTGGCTCAGATAACCACAGCCAGTGAGGAGGGAGTAGGGGGCGGGGCCAAGCCTCATTCTGTGTGTCTTATGGACACACAGAGTAGGGCTTGGGAATGAGCACATATGAGTGCCCCCATGTAAATAGGCTTGTTATGAGTGGGGGAGGGGGGAGGAGCCAGGAGTGCTGATGGGGGACCTGAAAGGAGGAGGATCAAGGCTGCTCTGTGAAAAATCATTGCACAGAGCAGTGAAATATAACATGTTTGTTATTTAAAAAACAAAAATAAAAACAAATTACCTTCAGCATCACTTTAATTACAGTATTCACTCATCGCCGATCATTATTGTTTTCTGTAATTTCTGTCTTTAAACTCATGGTTATAAAAACAGAAAGCTCTGTAAGGCTAGCAGGATAGAATCCAAAATACTGAAGTTGTTTTAATAATCTTGTGCTTCTGTTTCTCAGACTTTGCATTTCAAGAATTTGAGTCTGACAGTCTGCTCCCTGGACTGCTGATTGTCATCTTTAAGGGTATTGATAATTTTAATCTGGTTTCTCAGCTGAATCTGCTGTCCTCTGCTGGAAATCTTTGATATGTTTTTTTTAAAAATCCACTTATACTACAGCAAGGTGCTTTCTGAATGTGTTCTGTACAACATTCTGCATTCTGTATAAGAGCCTAATGAAGGCTCATTGGACTAGACCTTTGTTCCTTGGACTCAGTAAACAATACTTAATAAGGGGCAAAAGGACAAGCTTTAAATGAAATTCCAGTTCCAGGTCTCCAGGAAGTGGTTCTATTGATGTCTGGAATGGAGAGTATGCAGAGGACAACATTGAGGATAAGGTGAGTATTGCTGCCAGTGCCTCTTTTTAAATGCTAAAAGGTGCACAGCAGTGAATTTAATAAATACATATAAAAGAAAAAAACATTGAATTTTGTCAGGAGTGGCATGGCTGTGTATTTCTTTGACAATTGTGGAAGACTCTTGGTGGGTGGACCGGGAATTACTTTTTGTGCATCTCTCTGGACAGGTCCCCATAATGGCTTACCTATCGGAGTAAAACTTGTCCAATCTCATAAAAGGATATAAAAGGAGTTCACAAGCAGACAGCCAGGGCTATATTGAGCTAAATGAAATAAATCCATTACCAAGAGGACACACTCCTTTTGAAATGCTATGGATTGAGCTCCTGCCTGGGCTGCTTCCCATTGGGTTCCTAGTGAATCCTTTAAGTGGCAGACAAGGGAATCTCCCTGATTGTCCAGAGCAGTACCTGCTGCAGGCTGCGTTTAGGTTGACTTTCAAAGGTACATTCTTCTAGCGTTGCACCAATACCGATATCAGTATTGGTGCCAATACTAAGTAGTCGTACAAATGCTCAGATACTAAAACCGATACCTTCAAGTTCCCAGACTGTTAAGACAGTGGTCAGGTAGGATTTTTCTGATTTTCATATTGAAGAATGTTCACTCTTACATTATACCTATAAACGAATTCCCATATTTAGCTTGCTTCTAGATGCAATAAGAACAAGTAGTAGGCATATCAGCACAATATAGCTCTGCACACACACCCAAATAAAGATGGTGCCTTTCGAAGACAAGTACACCATTCTTACCTTTCTGAGATACATTTTTTTAGTGGATACACAGCTGCCACAATCCCAGTTACATGGACCAAAACAATTAACAATACAAAAATGATCAGATAAACCAAATTTTTCACCACTGATTCTCCTTTATAGCAGTATGCAAAATTAAAACTATATCAATTTATAGGCTTGCAGAATGATGTATGTACAGTGCCTTGAAAAAGTATTCATACCCCTTGACATTTTTCCATATTTTGTCATGTTACAATCAAAAACATAAATGTATTTTATTGGGATTTCATGTGATAGACCAACACAAAGTGGCACATCATCGTGAAGTGGAAGGAACATGATAAATGGTTTTCAGATTTTTTTACAACTAAATATCTGAAAAGTGTGGCGTGCATTTGTATTCAGCCCCCTTTACTCTGATATCCCTGACTTAAATCTAGTGAAACCAATTGCCTTCAGAAGTCACCCAATTAGTAAATAGAGTCCACCTGTGTGTAATTTAACCACTTCAGCCCTGGAAGAATTTACCCCCTTCCTGACCAGAGTACTTTTTGCGATTCGGCACTGCGTCGCTTTAACTGACAATTGCATGGTCGTGCAACACTGTACGCAAACAAAATTGACGTTCTTTTTTTCCCACAAATAGAGCTTTCTTTTGGTGGTATTTGATCACCTCTGCGGTTTTTATTTTTTGCGCTATAAACAAAAAAAGGGCGTCAATTTTGAAAAAAAACACATTATTTTTTACTTTTTGCTATAATAAATATCCCCCAAAAATATATAAAATTTTTTTTTTTCCCCAGTTAAGGCCGATATGCATTCTTGTACACATTTTTGGTAAAAAAAATCACAATAAGCGTATATTGATTGGTTTGCGCAAAAGTTATAGTGTCTACAAAATAGGTGATAGATTTGTAGCATTTTTATTATTATTATTTTTTTTTACTAGTAATGGCAGTGATCTGCGATTTTTATCCTGACTGCGACATTATGGCGGACACATCGGACAATTTTGACACATTTTTGGAACCATTGGCATTAATACAGCAATCAGTGCCATTAAAAATGCATTGATTACTATAAAAATGTTGCTGGCAGTGAAGGGGTTAACACTAGGGGGCGATGAAGGGGTTAATTATGTTCCCTGGGAGGTGATTATAACTGAAGGGGGAGGAACTAACTACAGGAAGTGACAGATTGTGGTTCCTAGCTAATAGGAACACACGATCTCTCACTTCTATCAGAACAGAACAGTGAAGTGTGTGTTTACACACACTCGTCCCTGTTCTGTGTCTCCTGGTCACGATCGCTCGTGGCCGGCGGTCATCTCGACCGTCGGCCACAAGCATCGGCACCCCCGCTGTGCAGCGCGCGCGTGCCCCTGCTATCCGGACCCTGCGAGATCACATACAGTAATGTGATTTTGCACAGGGGAGCCAGCCTGCCGCAGTAAAACTGCGGCGGCTGGTCCTGAAGCGGTTAATATCCATATAAATACAGCTGTTCTGTCGACCCCTCAGATGTTTGTTAGAGACCCTTTGTGAGCAAACAGCATCATGAAGGCCAAGGAACACACCAGACAGGTCAGGGATGAATTTATGGGGAAGAATAAAGCAGGCTTAGGTTATAAAAAAAAATATCCCAAGCTTTGAACATCTCACGGCGCACTGTTCAATCCATCATCTGAAAAGGGAAAGAGTATGGCACAACTGCAAACCTACAAAGACATGGCCGTCCACCTAAACTAACAGGCCGGGCAAGGAGAGCATTAATCAGAGAAGCAGCCAAGAGGCCCATGATAACTCTGGAGGAGCTGCAGAGATCCACAGCTCAGGTGGGAAACACAGGACATCTATTAGTGGTGCACTCCACAAATCTGGCCTTTATGGAAGAGTGGCAAGAAGAAAGTAATTGTTGAAAGAAACCTATGAGAAGTCCCGTTTGCAGTTTGTGAGCAGCTATGTGAGGGACACAGCAAACATGTGGAAGAAGGTGCTCTGGTCAGATGAGACCAAAATTGACTTTTCGGCTTAAAAGCAAAACACTATGTGTGGCTGAACACTAACACTGCACATCACCCAAACACACCATCCCCATCGTAAAACATGGTGGTGGCAGCATCACATTAGGGGGATGCTTTTCTTCAGCAGAGACAGGGAAGCTGGTCAGAGTTGATGGGAAGATGGGTGGAGCCAAATACAGGGCAACAAAACCTGTTAGTCTGCAAAAGACTTGAAACTGCGGCGGAAGTTCACCTTCCAGCAGGACAACGACTCTAAACATACAACCAGAGCTACAATGGAATGGTTTAGATCAACGCATGTTCATATGTTAGAGTGGCCCAGTCAAAGTCCAGACCTAAATAAAATTGAGAATCTGTGGCAAGACTTGAAAACTGCTGTTCAGTGTCAGGAACCATGAAACAGACAGAGACAGAAAATGCAGTATCAGTAATTATCAATCAATAATTACAAAGGGTGGTTGATGTGCGTGAGCATAACGTGCTTCAGCCCCAGGAAAGATATAGCAAAACGGAAACAAGCAAATTGCCCAAGGGACTTTGTGAGACACATTTAGAGATAGAAAAAATCACATTTTTTTCAAAGTAAACATCCTAAAAACTCACAATGATATATAAAAGTTATTCACCGATAAACATGCATGTGTATATGAACCATTACAGGCAGTCCTTGGGTTACAAACAAGATAGGGTCTGTAGGTTTGTTCTTAAGTTGAATTTGAATGTAAGTTGAACAGGTGCGTTTTTTAAGTGTAACTCCAGCCCAAAAAATATTTTTTAAGCTTTTTGGATAGCATAGGGAAGGGTTAACACTCCTCTAATGTTTGGATTGCTGTCTGTGCCTGTTCAGAAGATTTCACCTCACTTTATCTCCCTGTGACAATTGGATTTTGAACATTTTGGGCTGTCGTAGAAACATGGATTGGTGATAAAGCTTCAATGCAGACACCTTTTTCCCTTGATAACTTTTACAGGAGTGAATTTCCCTTCCTGTTCCCAATTTCCTCTCACTTCCTGTTGTATGCCTCTGTTTGTAAGTATGAATTGTAGGTAAGTCGAATGTTTGTAACTCCCAGACTGCCTATACATGGGTTTTCCACATCACAATAGGTTGATAACACATCAGTTCTTGCACAATTCTCTCAATGCGTTTCACAAGTCAATGCTCGCTTCATCAGGAGATGTGAGAACTCATGAATGTAAGTCCAATAATGTAACCCAAAAAACAAAAACTTGCTGCTGTTTTTGTCTGCTGGCGGGAACTTTACCCTATGTTTGAGCACTGTGTTGCAGCCTTGGTTAAGTTGCTGCCCCCCTTTCCCTTTTGGGTTTCTATTATTTACTTTGGTCAGCTTGTCCCCTTTCACAACTCCCAGCCACTACAGCATCCACCAGTTGTTGGCATATCTTTACCACATTTACTTTGTATTAGGACCAGTGCCAAGTTTTTATTGTGTGTTACATTAATGGACTTACATTCATGAGTTCTTATATCTTCTGATGAAGCGAGTGTTGACTCGAAATGCGTCAAGAGAGTTATGCAAGAACTGATGTGTTATCAACCTATTGTGATGTGAATAACCCATGTAACAGCTCATATGCACTTGCATGCTTATCTTTGAACAACTTTTATATCTCATTGTGAGTTTTTAGGATATTTTCTTTGAATAAAATTAGATTTTTTTTAATCTCTAAATGTGTCTCACAAAGACCCTGGGGCAATTTATTTGTTTCTGTTTTGATTTAGCAAATCAACCCTGGAGTCTTTGTTGATCCTTCAAGGTGTGAAAAGAGAAGGCTCAGGTTGTAGTTTTTCTAGGATTAATCTGCTATGCAATTCTAGCTCTGTATGTGGGAAACCCTGGCTCACTGGTCCAACTGGTGCAACCAAAACATAATACCAAGGCAAATGTTACGGTTCAGTAATCTCTATATAGAGTTGGTGGCACCTGCCCAAGTGACTACTACAGAATCATTAGAAATGGACGACCTATCCCCTAATCCTAATAGTCTTGTAGTTGTAGCGCACCCCTTAAGGCGCAGCAGATGAACTGGATTCCCCACTCCTGAGAAGCCAGACACACCAAATTTTCACAGACACTCCAGAGACAGAGAACAGTCCGTGACTTTTTTTTGTGTTTTATTAGGGTGGTTCAACTTGAATAGGGATGGGAGGTTATGGGATGCCCAGTTCAACAACAGCTTCAGGGACATCTTCCTAATATATAGTCTATATACAGTCTCTTTGACACTACTCCTGCACCTCACTTGCTTGCAGTCTCCAGCTGAATCACTATTAGTGTATCTGACAAATTCTCAGTCAAATTTAAGCAATGACCTTTTGCAGGCAGGAAGTCAAAGACCCTTGTTCTGTAGCAAAATATACTGATCAGCTTGTACCTCGTCTCCTGTGGCTAGTAGCCACTGGCTACTGGTCCCAGCACCACCTCTTCAGGCACTTCCAACTCACTTGGCTGTAGCTGCCCCCTTTCACTAGCCCTCCAGGCTAACTTTCCTCTACAGTCCTCCAGAATTACTCTTCACTAGCCCACCTGGCTGACTCTCACCAGCCCAACTGGCTGACTCTGCAGGAGATCTCCTGGGGAAGGATGAAGACTTAAGCCCACTGCTGTCTTCAGGGAGAACTGGCTACATATGGCAGTCTCTCCCCCTTGCAAGTCCCCAGTAGTGCCGATCTACTCACACTGTCCTCTCTCTTGCTCCTGTGCCTCCAGGAAGGGCTTCCTCCATTTGTTGTGGCAGGATCCTTGCAGCACCCGAGTCCAGCCCAAGGTCACCCCCCAGACTAGGGGTACCCCTGAGAGCCACAACAGCCTCCTCAGCACTATATCTCCATCTTCTACCCATCTACCTGCTGGCATGGCTCATGCCTATTCATGAGGTAAGCTCTGCCTCCTGCCAGCCCATTCCTGGGGATTGGCCAAGCCCTAATAAATGTTCCAGGCAACTCCTCCTAACCTCCACCCCAGTGGCGGAACTACCAGGGTCGCAGCAGTTGCACTTGCGACCTGGCCCTAGCATTCCGCCACTGTCAGGGGGCCCCAGCGGGGTTGCTAATTGCATGTCTCTGAGCTTAGAGCATGTTGCTCATACAGCTCACAGCCATCATTGACAGTTCTCCCTCTCTCCCCTCTCACACGGGATGAGAGAGGAGACAGCCGATCTGCTCCGTCTCCAACCCCCCCTCCTGTGTTTGCTCTGTGGGAAGTCAAGTGTGAAGCTAACAAGCTCACACTTCCCGCAGAGCACACACGGGGGGGGGGGGAGTTGAAGACGAAGCAGATCGGCTGTCTCCTCTCTCATCACGTGTGAGAGGGGAGAGAGGGAGAACTGTCGATAAAGGCTGGGAGTTGTATGAGAGGCCCAGTCTCAGCTCAGAGACCTGCTGGGGAGGCAGGCAGCATCGATGAGCACTGACAGGAGGCACTAATGGGCACTGATAGGTGGGATTGATAAACACTGATAGGCTAAACTGATGAGCACTGATAGGTGACATTGATGGGCACTGATAGGCTGCACTGATGAGCACTGATAGGCTGCACTGATGGGTGGCACTGAAAGGCAGCACTATTAGACATTGATAGACAGCATTGATGGCCACGGATAGGTTGAACTGATAGGCAGCATTGATGAGCACTGATAGGTGCCACTGATGGGCATTGAGCACTAATAGGCAGCATTGATGAACACTGATAGGTGACACTGATGGGCATTGAGCACTGATAGGCAGCATTGGTGAGCACTGATATGTGGCACTAATAGGCAGCATTGATGGGCACTGATAGGTGGCACTGGTAGGCAGCATTGATGAACAATGATAGGTGGTACTGATGGGCATTGAGCACTGATAGGCAGCATTGATGAGCACTGATAGGCAGCATTGATGAGCAATGATATGTGGCACTGATGGGCATTTAGCACTTATAGGCAGCACTGATGGGCACTGATAGATGCTGATAGGTGGCATTGATGAGCACTGATAGGTGGCACTGATGGACGCTAATAGGCGGCATTGATGAGCACTGATATTTGGCACTGATAGGTGGAATTGATGAGCACTGATAGGTGACACTGATAGGCAGCATTGATGGGCACTAATAGGCGGCATTGATGAGCACTGATAAGAATCACTAATAGGCTGCACTGCTGATAACCAGCAAGCCTGTTTACATGTGATCAGCTGATCATATGGTAAAGGACCGCTGTGATTGCGCTGATTGCACATCCCAGGGGGCACGTGAGAAGCAGGGTTCTGGGAGGATGTCCACGGATGCCCTCCCAAAATTGGAAGCCTGTGCCTCAGATGGAAGGGTGGGTCAGGGAGACCCATCATGGTTTCTTGTATCAGGGCCCTAAAGGTTCTAGTTACTAGTGCTAGAAGTTTCTACAACCTTCTAGACCAGGGGGAGGCACCAAAGGATCTGTCAGAATGAGTCATCCAGCCCTGACTCCCTGAACCCTGACCCAGATTCACAGCTCAGGCCTAGTCATGAGCTAAATAAATTTACCTACAGTAACAGAAATCTATACTACATCTAGCACACATACTAGAGGGTGCTACCTAATATTCCTGTGTGCCATCGGCCCCTTCTAGAAAGTACAGTGCCAGCCCTGTAAACAGAGAATTCAGCAAGGGAGGGCACAGCAAAAATCACGTATTCAGATTTATTTAAGCCTCATCTTATTATGCAACCCTTGGTACATTCGTGTTAGTTTGTATTTTTATTATGTTCTTTTAGGTGTAGAATGATAAACGAAGGTGCACTGACAGCTAGTGACATCTGTCAAAGTTAGCACAGTTCAGTGGGTGTGAGGATCTTGGAACTTTTACGCATGCTGAGCTGTGCTGGCTTTGACAGCCATCAGCAGCTGTCAGTGCAGCTCTGTGATGAACGGAGGTTACTGCAGGGCACATCATGCCACAGCACAGGTCTGCACATCAATAGACAACGAAAAAAAAAAAATGCATACAACTGCATTTTTGATCCGCAGACATGCGGACCTGCACTGACTTCAGGTGTGCCCTGCAGTAATCTCTGTTCATCATAGAAATGTGCAGCGATGTGCTGACAGATGTCAAAGATTTTACAGCAGGTGTGTGTGTGTGTGTGTGTGTGTGTGTGTGTATATCTATATATATATATATAGATATATATATATATATATAGATATATATATATATATATATTATATATCACTGTATTACTGCACATTTTGTAAACTAAGGTTATGATCAGTATCTTATACATTGTATCCACAGTCCTCATCTCACATGAAAACCAAGTCTGTTTAATAGTATAAAAATAAAACCATATGTCTAGCGACACAATTTACATTGTGACACATTTTCTGAGAACAATGGTACAAGAGTGAAACGACCTTCTATTTTCTGTAGAAATCCACATATGAGAACAGAGAGCTGTGCAATAGAACCCTCAGCAGTCCTAACATTTTCCCAGGTAACATATAATTTATCTCTTTAGAGAAGCACTGATTGCTGATTCCTCAGCTACTTGCCTGTTTGCACTGAGTTTGCATTACATAAGATAGGAAATCGTTATCTGAATCTTTGGTGTCAGGCTGACTGTCCCACCTTCCTGATTACTGGTGTCTGAGTGCTGTGTAAAAGTCACCCTTAAGACGCTTTTTTTTTTTCAATTTAAACCATGCAGAATAAATAGGAAAAGTTGCATTTGAAAATGCTTCTGCTGTGTTTATTTACTTGAGTTAAAGGGACACTTTATGCTATTTGGATACATTTCGTTTCAGGCTGTAATGATTTTTTTTTTTTTAACCAGGGCACCAGGGACAACATACAAATGTCCTGTGTCCTGGTGTCTGCTGTATTAACCACTTACCTACTGGGTACTTTCACCCCCCTTCCTGCCCAGGCCAATTTTCAGCACTGTCACACTTGGAATGACAATTACGCAGTCATGCAACACTGTACCCAAATGAAATTGTTATCATTTTCTTTCCACAAATAGAGCTTTCTTTTGGGGGTATTTAGCCCAGGTTCACACATGTGCATTGTGAATTGAAGCTCCGGTTTCACTGCGAAAATAAAACTCAGTTGTTCAGAGTTTCTCTGCGTTTCAGCTGCGGATCAGTGAGCAGGGAGAGGGGGGAGGCATAGTGAGGAGAAGGAGAGAATTCGTGTTCAGAACGGAATCAGATGCATTCCCGTAGAAGATAATGGGCTTGTAATTCGCACCGCAATGCCCAGAAAACGCACTTTTTTTGTGCAATGCACAGTGCGAATGCAACACACATATGTGAACCAGATACATTCAAATGAATGTATTTTAAAATGTCCTGCAAATTGGATTTTCCTAGTTTCTGTCAGTAAATTTTGTAAATAAGTAATTTTTCTCCTTCACTGATGTGTGCTGATGAGCCGGAACTGGTGGGCACTGATAGGCTGCACTGATGGGCACTGATTAGATGGCACCGATGAGGAGGCACTAATATGCTGCACTGATGGGCACTGATAAGCAGCACTGATATGCTGCACTGATTGTCACTGACAAGCGGCACTGATGAGCACTGATAGGTGGCACTGGTGGGCAATAATAGGCGGCATGGATAGGCGGCACTGATGGGCAGCACTGATGGGCGGCACTAAAGAGCAGGCTCTGATAGGCACTGAAAGGCAGTACTGATTGGCATAACTAATGGGCACTGATTGGTGTCACTGATGGGCACTGATTGGTGTCACTGATGGGCACCAATGGGGCTGTTCTTTAATCAGGGCACTAACTATCAGTGCCCTGATTACCTGTACAGTCAACCCCTGTAAGGCTATGCCACTGATCAGCTCTCCTCGCCTTTCTGTCAGTGTGTTTACATGTGACTGGCTGTGATTGGACACAGCTGATCACATTGAAAAGAGCTGCGTCATCGGCTCTTTACCGAGATAGGGGTCATGCCATGTCCTAGTAACGCGGCCGCGATCGCCGAGCTGCGCACCCCCACGAGAGTGGCGGTTCTGGGGCGTCGTCGAATGAAGTTGTCCCAGAACGAGAGTGCCCCCCGCCGCCATCATTTTACTATATGGTGGGTGGCAAGTGGTTAAAGTGATTGTAAACCTTCAGGTTTTTTTTTTATACAAATAACAAACATGCCTATACTTACTTGCTCTGTGCAATAGTTTTGCACAGAGCACCCCTGATCCTCTTCTTTTGGAGTCCCCTAAGTCCTCTACACCTGGATACCTCCACAGCTGTGATCTTCCAATGCTGCAGGGGTTAACATGAGAGGCTACAGATGCGAGAGGTACTTATCTAGTGCTGATTATGCCCACCCTTTCCGCCACCGTGCTCTATTCATAGAAGCCGTACTCTCTGTTCCCACAATGAAAAGCTCTGTATGAATGGATGAAGGGTGGATGAATAAAAGTTCTGCCTCCTCTATTCATAGAGGCTTTTCATTACCAATAATAGGACTTCTTCTAATGGAGCTCATGGGTGGAAAGGGCGGGCGTAGTTGGCACTTTTGACAAGTGGCTGTTACAGATGCAACTGCTTATATTAACCTTTGCAGCACCAGAAGATCACAGCTGCAGGGGTATACTGGAGCAGGGGTGTAAATATTTAAACTTAACATGGAATTAAACTGGAATTTTTAAAAAAGGCTCTGTGCCGCAATGAAGTGACTCCTGTGCACATGAGTGATTTCATCTCAGACCAACCATTCAAACAAACCCAGAAGAAAAGATGGAAGCATCCAGGACTAATTCTACTTTAAAGTGGAAGTTATCCCTCCTATTGTTTTCAGCCAAGGAAGCTGCCATCTTGGCCTCTGTTTAATTGTCAACTGTCATGAAGCTTTACATTTGATCAGTTATGACACCAGCCATTGGATGGTATGACAGTTTGGTTGAGAGTGACAGTTATATTTCTGGCATGTGCCGGGAATGTAACTGTTTTTTGAAACTGTTAAATGGAGGAGTTTACTTCTGCTTTAAGACAGCAGGCACCAGTACACAGGACACTTTTTATTCATTGTAAGTACTGTCCATGGTGCTATTTTAAAAAAAATAAAAATTCACTAAACTTCAGCTTAAAGAAAGCAGCAGACCTTGGCAGGCAGCTAATTAAACAGTTGAAATATATATGAGATTTGTCTTATCAGCCAATTTATTTATAATTTTGTCCAGCCGCTTTAGTGATTAATATATTTGTGACGCACAGCCCAGACAGAAAAGTAACACGATTTTCTCTATTACAGTTTAGGAATCCAGTGGTGTCATCTCCCCACCTGCAACCAGCTAAATGGATAATGAAGAAGCAGCAACACACCAATCAAGTGATTGTAAACCCTTTTTTTGTTTGTTTTTGTTTTTTTAAATAACAAAATGTTATTCTTACCTGCATTGTGCAATGGTTTTCCACCGAACAGCCCCAATCCTTCTCTTCTAAGGCTTCTTGCTGGCACTCCTGGCTTCTCACAGTGCCAAGTGTACACTATGGGAGCAAGCCGCTTACTATGGGGCACTTGTGCGGGCTTACTCCCGAGCCGACACTGGCTGTGAATGACAGCAACAGGAGCCAATGGCTGCTGCCACTGAGCTAATGGGGAGGGAGAGAGGCGCTGATCTCATGCATATTGCTGGATTGAGGTTGGGTTCAGGTAAATACAGTGGGGATGGAAAGTATTCAGACCCCCTTACATTTTTCACTCTTTGTTATATTGCAGACATTTGCTAAAATCATTTAAGTTCATTTATTTCCTCATTAATGTACACACAGCACCCCATATTGACAGAAAAACACAGAATTGTTGACATTTTTGCACATTTATTAAAAAAGAAAAACTGAAATATCACATGGTCCTAAGTATTCAGACCCTTTGCTCAGTATTTAGTAGAAGCACACTTTTGATCTTATACAGCCATGAGTCTTTTTGGGAAGGATGCAACAAGTTTTTCACACCTGGATTTTGGGATCCTCTGCCATTCTTCCTTGCAGATCCTCTCCAGTTTTGTCAGGTTGGATGGTAAACGTTGGTGGACAGCCATTTTTAGGTCTCTCCAGAGATGCTTAATTGGGTTTAAGTCAGGGCTCTGGCTGGGCCATTCAAGAACAGTCACGGAGTTGTTGTGAAGCCACTCCTTCGTTATTTTAGCTGTGTGCTTAGGGTCATTGACTTGTTGGAAAGTAAACCTTTCGCCCAGTCTGAGGTCCTGAGCACTCTGGAGAAGGTTTTCATCCAGGATATCCCTGTACTTGGCCTCATTCATCTTTCCCTCAATTGCAACTAGTCGTTCTGTCCCTGCAGCTGAAAAACACCCCCACAGCATGATGCTACCACCACCGTTGGGACTGTTGGGACTGTATTGGACAGGTGATGAGTAGTGCCTGGTTTTCTCCACACTTACCTTATAGAATTAAGGCCAAAAAGTTCTATCTTGGTCTCATCAGACCAGAGAACCTTATTTCTCACCATCTTCCAGTCCTCCATGCAGGCTTTCATGTGTCTTGCACTGAGAAGAGGCTTCTGTCGGGCCACTCTGCCATAAAGCCCCAACTGGTGGAGGGCTACAATGATGGTTGACTTTCTACAACTTTCTCCCATCTCTAGACTGCATCTCTGGAGCTCAGCCACAGTGATCTTTGGATTCTTCTTTACCTTTCTCACCATGGCTCTTCTCCCCTGTTAGCTTTAGGAAGGGTTCTGGTCGTCCCAAACGTCTTCCATTTAAGAATTACGGAGGCCACTGTGCTCTTAGGAACCTTAAGTGCAGCAGAAATGTTTTTGTAACCTTGACCAGATCTGTGCCTTGCCACAATTCTGTCTCTTAGCTCTTCAGGCAGTTCCTTTGACCTCATGATTCTCATTTGCTCTGACATGCACTGTGAGCTGTAAGGTCTTATATAGACAGGTGTGTGGCTTTCCTAATCAAGCCCAATCAGTATAATCAAACACAGCTGGACTCAAATGAAGGTGTAGAACCATCTCAAGGATGATCAGAAGAAATGGACAGCACCTGAGTTAAATATATGAGTGTCACAGCAAAGGGTATGAATACTTAGGACCATGTGATATTTCAGTTTTTCTTTTTTAATAAATCTGCAAAAATGTCAACAATTCTGTGTTTTTCTGTCAATATGGGGTGCTGTGTGTACATTAATGAGGACAAAGATTGAACTTAAATGATTTTAGCAAATGTCTGCAATATAACAAAGAGTGAAAAATTTAAGGGGGTCTGAATACTTTCCGTCCCCACTGTATAAGGTGGACTGGGGGGGGGGGGGGTTTGGAGAGCTCCACTGAGAAGATTTCATACCTTAATGTAGGGAATGCATTACGGTAACAAACCTTCAGCCTTTAAAACCATTATAATCCATTGTCTCTTCTTTTTTTTTTATAATATCCAGTTTTATTGAAAAAAAAAAAGAAATGAAAGTATAAGTAAGGAGTCGCAGCTCCAAATTGGCAAACAACAAGTATACAGTAGAGTAATACACAGAATATCATTTACTTTCTTAGCCTATGCAGTAGGTTTTGCGTTGTGTTCTGGAGAGTGGTAACCAGAGGTTAGAGCCGATTTGTGTGTATTCCCTCAGTGGAGAAGTACTCACATTGAAAGATAAAGATTTAGGATGGAGCATATTTTGAGGATAGGAGGTAATAGCAGTGAAAAGTGAGAAAGGAAAGGGAGGTATAGAATACAGTGGGGATAAGATGTAAGGAGGCTTTTTTCTAGTATAGATCATACCATATAGGAGCATGCCATTGTTCACCATGTGTCCGTTAGACATGTGCATTCGTTTTTGTCCGAATGCATTTTCGTCCGAATTTCAGGTATTTTCTTTTTCGTTTTAACAAACAACAATGAAAGTGCAGAATCCAAAAAACGAAAGAAATCCAACATAAACAAATGCTTTATTTTCGTTTTTGTGGCTACAACAGTTCGATATAGATAGGAGATTTGACATGACAATAACAATCTGTATCCATCAAACCTGTGGTCGAATGTGCCTAACCTTAACGCTATTGGTCCAAGATTATTCTACATAGAAAGAAAAGATTCGACATAAAGAGAAAAGATTCGATGTAGGGGAGAAAAGATTCGATGTAGTGGAAAAAAGATAAATAAAAATAATGATGATGATGAATGTTATTAGCTGATTGTAACCAAAGAGGAAGAGCAGTAAAATAGCTAGAACTAAGTACACACGTACTTTGGCTTATGGTGTCTGTTGAAATTCTAAGAAGATTCGACGGAGCAGGTAAACTATACGGCGTCGTACAGTTTAGCTGCTCCGTCGAATCTTCTTTGAACATTCGACAGACACCATAAGCCTTCAATGACAGATTTGACCTCAATTTGGATTTTCGGACGAATGCAATTTTTAACGAAAAACGAAATAAATGAAAACGAATTTCGGGAGTAACTAAATAAATTTATTTTTCGGACGAAAACGAAATTCCAAAAT
The DNA here is from genome assembly GCF_042186555.1 of Aquarana catesbeiana. Taxonomy (NCBI): domain Eukaryota; kingdom Metazoa; phylum Chordata; class Amphibia; order Anura; family Ranidae; genus Aquarana; species Aquarana catesbeiana. The sequence continues at coordinate 244,308,859 of NC_133334.1, read as the reverse complement.
GAAATATTTCGGTGTGCACATGTCTAATTCCATGTATTTTCAGCATCAAATCATTTATAGCTACAAAACTACATTGAAATTACAGTAATTGTCTTTTATAGAATAGAATGTTAAATCTTGTCTAGAGCCAACCAGGGAAGTGAAGGCCTTCCTAACCAGCTGCTTTCAGGTTCTCAAATGCCTGAGAGAATTTAAACATGAACCAGGGGGTCCAGGTTTTGTGAAATAGTTTGGTGTTATCAGTTGACTGAGCAATGGTCTCCTCCATATCACAGATATCAGCTACCCTATGTAGCCAGTCCTGTATGGTTAGGACTCGAAAGGATTTCCAGAAAAGCGGTAAGAGTGCTTTAGCTGCAATCAATAGATGTTTGGAAAGTGAGTTTCTATGTCTCTGAAATGAGACCCTTGTGACATGGAGTAAACAACATGCCGCATCAAGTTTCAACTTTGTCTCCGTTATCAGATATATCACCTCCTTGACAATGCCCTTTAAAAGGGTGATGTTAAAGGGCATAGCCACCAAATGTAGAAAAGGGTACCTTTGTCCTTTTGGCAATGCCAGCAGATGTCAGGGGTCTGTGGGAACCAAGAGTGGAGTTTCACTGGCCTGTCATACCAATGGGTGAGTAGCTTATAGGCTGTTTCTTGTGTTCTAGTACTGAGAGAACATTTGTGGCTGAATATACATGCCCTTTGTCATTGCTTGTCCGAAATTGGCATGTCCAAAGCCTTCGACCAGCTCTCTCTGAATTTATCATAGGAAGGTCCACAGCAGTCTTGAATCCATGTATAGGAGAGAGAGGTAGCCTTCTAGAGGGGTTCACCTTCCAAGCACACTGATTCCAGCTCGGTTGGTTGTCTGCTAAAGTTGCCTTTTCTAGAGGGGTGGTTGAGCTGCAAACCTGAAGGTAGGTCCACAACGGTAGGTCAGGGGTGTTGGTGTCTGTTTTGAGCTCTCTGGGCTCTTTGAACAGATTGTTGGGGAAGCAATTCATAGCTAGAAGGGTCTTGGTTGAATTTAAGGGGTGTAGGAAATGGTTCCCAATCCCGAGTTGGAAATCAGGGTTCTTCTGTAGGGGTGTAAGGGGACCTAATTGGGTAGATATGTCAGTTTGACCAGTCGATGAAAGAGTGTGGTGCCTATTAAAGGGTGTGTTTTTAGAGACGGGGGGTAACTTGACCAGGGGATCCAGGGTGAAAATTGTATGGGGATGGGGCTCAGTTCATCTTCTAAGGGGTTCCAGTCCTTGAGACTTCAATGGCAATGCCAATCGATAATTCTTGTGATGTGTGTGTGCAAAATAGTAGTTTCGGAATTCTGGCACTCTCATCCCTCCTCCTGTCTTGGATTTGTCCAGCAGACTAAATTTAATTCTGGGAGTTTTGTGTGCCCAGATGAATTTCATTTGGATTGAGGAGATTGCGTTAAAGAAGCTCTGGGGTATTTTAACTGGTAGATTCCTAAATAAACAGTGAATCCTTCGCAAAATAGACATTTTGCAGATGGCTGCTCGACCAAACCAAGAAAAGTTTTGTGGATGTCATGCCCGGAGGTCCTTTTCAATTGTTTTGAGGAGGTGTGGGAAATTGAGCTCATAGACTTGGGAAAGTCTTGGTGTCAGTCAAATTCCCAAATATTTAAGTGCTGAAGCCTCCCACTTAAAGGGGCAATTCGTTTTTATGTTTTTAAGGGTGTCTTCGGGTATAGTAATGTTCGCTGCTTCTGATTTTGAGTAATTAATTTTTAGATTGGACATGTAGCCAATTAGGGAGAATTCTTTCATCAGGGCAGGTAGAGAGGTGTATGGACTGGTCAGGAAGAACAGCAGGTCATCACTAGAAAGGTTCTAGTGATAGAATGAAGAGAGGGATGAGAGGGGACAGCCATGCCTTGTGCCATTGTTGATGTGTATTGTGTCTGATAAGGGTCCATTTACCTTAATTTGAGCAGATGGATTCTTATAAAGTGATGAAATCCAGGTCATCATCATATAGGTACCCAAGCCAACAAACCTGCATGTTTCAAGCATGAAGTCCCATGCTACTCGATCGAGTGCCTTCTCCGCGTCCAAAGACAGGAAAAGGCCCTTGATCTTTTGCGATCGTGTGGTATCAAATTAAGTGCTTTAGTCACATTGTCTTTAGACTCTCTGCCAGGCATGAAGCCTGCCTGCTCTGGACCAATCAAGTCATGTAGCAGTGGCAGTAATATGTTGGCAATTCGTTTTGCCAAAAGCTTGACGTCAATATTGAGCAGAGAGATTGGTCTGTAACTGGTACATCGAAGGGGATCTTTGTTTGGCTTGGGGATTACCGTTATGTGAGCTGATAGAAAGGCTGGTGGGACTTCCCTTGGGGCTGACAGGGAGTTCAGTGCACATAGTAGTGAGTCAAGGAGTGGGGCTGTGAATGTCTTGTAGTAGATAGATGTGAAGCCATCAGGTCCCGGCTCTTCACTGCTTTTAGGTCTTTCACGTCCTGTCTAAGTTCTGAAGCTTCAATGGGTCTTTCTAAATGTAGAGCATTTTTCTGTCAAAGTGGGAAGTTTAGAGTCTTTTAGGTAAGTCTGGATTATTTTCAGTCTATCACCTTGGGCATGTATGGGTTTGTGTGGACTTGGAAGATTATAAGGATCGGAGTAATAGTTATGGAAATGGCGAACGATTTTTTTAGTAGTGATGTCGACTTTCCCTGCATTATTTCAGGTGCCTAAGATGTTTTGATTGGCTTTGGCATATTTCAAGGCCCTTGCTAGGATTTTGCCTGTGTTATCCCCATGCTCATTGTAGATTTTTTTCTGAAAAAATAGGAATCATTTTGTCTTAGCTTCAAGCATCTGCTGAAGAGAATTCCTAGTGTCTAACAAGGTCTGGGAGGATTGTTCGGTTGAAGACTGTTCATGTTGGGTTTCAAGGTTGTGTATTTTGTCCATTAGCTGTTTGATTGCCTTCTCTCTTTCTCTGTGCCCCCATTTTGATTAGTTCCCCCCATCTCCCAGACCAACAGGGGAGCAGCACCTGGGGTGTTGTTGTGTTCAAAGTATTCTGGGGGAACTGGGGATTGGTTAATAGCGTGGGGTTTAGTCTCCAGGTATTGGGTTTGGGTGGGGGCCTTGACAGGTTAAAAGTCCGGGATATGGGGGCATGGTCTGAAATGGATTGAATCCCTATGTTGGCTTTAGTGATCAAGTTTAAATCTCTTTGGGAGGTGAAAATGTAATCGATCATGGAGTAGCGATCGTGGGGAATAAAGTAGAAGGTGAAATCTCTTTCTTCTGGGTGCAGTAAATGCCATGTGTCAACTAAATGCATAGAGTTCAGAAGTGTTTTAATCTTTTTAAGGATCCTATAGGTCAGTGATGGCGAACCTTGGCACCCCAGATGTTTTGGAACTGCATTTCCCATAATGCTCTTGCACTCTGCAGTGTAGTTGAGCATCATGGAAATGTAGTTCCAAAACAACTGGGGTGCCAAGGTTCGCCATCACTGCTATAGGTGATGTAGGTTTTGCCGGAAGAGGTGTCAGCTAGGGAGTTCAGGGGGATGTTAAAATCTCCACCTAGAATCACACATCCGGAGCTAAAACCTTTAAGTTCAGACAACATATGTTGGCAGGACGTCAGATGAGAGGTGTTCGGGAAATAACATTTGCTAATGTAATGGGGATTCCGCAACATTTCCCTTTTAGGAAAATATATCTTCCTCCTGGGTCCGTCAGTCTGTCTGTGAGTTCAAAGGAGGCATTTTTGCTGGCTAAAATGGATACACTTTTTGACTTGGCTAGGTCGTTTGTGGCGTGGTACGCTTCAGTGAAGAAGGAGTCAGTGAGCCTTAGTACGTGATAAGTTTTAAAATGGGTTTCCTGCAGGAAAACAAAGCGGGCTTACCTTTTTTGAGTTCTCTCAGGAGGGTTCTTCAGGAACAATCAGTCCCTTGGCATTGTGGGATATTACTGTGGCATTGCGACCCAAGGAGGAGTATGCCATTGTGTGGATTCAGAGAGAGCTGGCGAGCAGTGATTTGCATAAAAACAACTGTCAATACTGTTAGGTTATATGCATACACTCAGTGTAGATATACCATTCAACTAATAGGTATAAGAGGGTGTAAGATAGAGTGGGGCGAAGGTTAGAGATAGTAGCAGAGGAAAGGAAAGGAGAGAGGAGAAAAAATTGAGAGATAAGTTAGTCCTCTTCGGGGTTCGGTTAAAACCCCAAAAGAATTAAAGTAGTGCTCCCTAACAGGGTTTCAAGGCCATATCAGGAGACACTTTGTGGGGACGAGGATGGAGTCAGCTGATCTGAGCAGCATCTATCAGGACGTATTGTATTGGTACTGTAGACCTGGGTATACGGAGATAGACGATCTGCAGCCACGGTAGTCAGTAAACTTTAAAACATATAGGTCAACTCTGCACTTATGGTGCTTTAAAAGGATAACTAAAGCAGACACAAAATCAGGAAACAATGAAAAGTAAAACATGAAATGAAACAAGAAACCACTGCACTCAGTCAGGAACAGAAGAGCGGGGATGATCTGCTTCCCTCTGTCCCAAATTATTGCGGTTATTGGGTGTCAAACATAGCTGTGGGCAGCAAACTAGAAATCTTTTCTAATCATCACTAAGGTAAAACTGCATATTAACTTGTTCAACCTCTAAACAGGGATAGGTTGTTAGGTGCCACCTGCAAGGAGAATGGTTATCATCTGCTCCCTGAAAGACAGCCTGTTACAAGGAACAAACTGTGTCTAAATGAATATACATGTCACCCTAGCATCCTTTGAGTGTGTAACAAGGGTGGGTGAAGTGTGTCCTAATTAGGGATGAGCTTCGTGTTCGAATTGAACGCATGTTCGACTCGAACATTGCCTGTTCGGTCGTTCGCCGAATTCAGAACTATATGGGCCATTTGCGCCAAATTCGAGTGGCGCGTCATGGCCCATAATTCACTGCAGCATCGCTGCCTGATGATTGGCCAAGCATGCACTATGACCGGCATGCTTGGCCAATCACAGCGCCGTCTGTACAGAGAGCAGGGTGGCTTTGGCCAATTATGACTCAGGGGGTTTAGTACACGCCCCACACTATATAAGGCCGCCTACACGGCGGCCCTGTGTAGTGTGTTCCGATGTTGAGAGAGAGATAGATAGACAGAGAGACAGTGTCATTTGATTTAAGTTAGATAGAGTAGGCAGGCGAGTCAGTTGGCTGCACTTACAGTGTATTATGTATATATATATACATCCTAGGTGTTTTATATATATATATATATATATATATATATATATATACACACACTGTATTCAGTTTAGCTAGATCCGTTCCTGTTATTCTCTTCCTACTACTGACAGGCAGGCAGGCAGGTGTTTTTACAGTATTTACAGCTACCTGAAGAAAATTGCTGGTGTTCTTCTGATCCTATTAGTCCTATTAGCTACAGTATTTACAGTTAGTGTAGTGCGTCCTCTGCACATTGTGCACCTAAAGCTACCTGGAGAAAATTAGTGGTGTTCTTCTGATCCTATTAATACCACAGGCAGGCAGCTACAGTATTTACAGTTAGTGTATTGCGTCCTCTGCACAGTGTGCACCTAAAGCTACCTGGAGACAATTGCTGTTGTTCTGCTCCTATTAATACCACAGGCAGGCAGCTACAGTATTTACAGTTAGTGCACTGTGTCCTCTGCACAGTGTGCACCTAAAGCTACCTGAAGAAAATTAGTGGTGTTCTTCTGATCCTATTAGTACAGTACCACAGGCAGCTGTAGTATTTACAAGTTAGTGTAGTGCGTCCTCTGCACAGTGTGCAACTAAAGCTACCTGAAGACAATTGGTGGTGTTCTTCTGATCCTATTAATACCACAGGCAGGCAGCTACAGTATTTACAGTTAGTGTACTGCCTGCTATGCACAGTGTGCACCTAAAGCTACCTGAAGACAATTGCTGTTGTTCTGCTCCTATTAATCCACAGGCAGGCAGTTACAGTATTTACAGTTAGTGTATTGTGCCCTCTACACAGTGTGCACCTAAAGCTATCTGAAGACAATTGCTGGTGTTCTCATACTAATAATACTAAAGGCTGGCAGTTGATTCTGCTAGCTGCAGTATCAGTATATATATATACACATCCCAGCTTTGTGCAGCTACATCTCACTGCAGGCCATTAGTACAGTATGTCTGGAAGGCCAACAAGGAGAGACAGACAGTCACAAGCCAATAAAAGAGAGCAAGCAAGCTCTGTGTCTAGAGGCAACAGTGCTGGTCATGGAGACGGTGTATCCTCATCAGCACGTGGCCGTGGGACACGCTTATCCTTTTTTTCGGCAGCTGGCCGTGTTGAGCCGCAACATGCGGAAGACTTGGTAGAGTGGATGACCAAGCCGTCCTCATCCTCCTCATCCTCTCTCACCCAGGCTTAAGATACTTTGTCTGGCAAAGCAGCTGCCAATGCGGCCTCTTCCCTCGGCTCAGTGGCATCATTCACTCCTTCCCTAGCCCCACCATGTCCTCCTGAGGAGTCCCCCGAACTGTTTGACCACAGTGTTGGGTACATGCTCCAGGCGGATGCACAGCGTTTTGAAAGCTCCAATGATGGTACCCAGCTAGAGGAAGGCAGTACGTGAGCCCAGAGAAAGGGGGTGCCCAATAAGGACAGCAATCTGGCAGTCATGTTCCCCCAGCTGAAGCATACTGCCAGCTTTGCTCCAGTGATGAGGAGGGAGGGGATGATGAGGTCACTGACTCCACGTGGGTGCCTGATAGGAGAGAGGAGGAAGCACATCACCAACGAGGCAGGATGCCCTCCAGGGGCCAGCTTAAGGACAGCACACCAACTGCATCACACCGCAGAGCTCCGCATGTGCAGGGCGCTGCTGTCTCTGCGCGTTATTCCAAAAGTTCTTTGGTATGGGCCTTTTTTGAGACAAGTGCATCAGATCCCACCGCTACTATTTGCAACATATGTCTCAAGCGTATCTCTCGTGGCCAAAACATCTTCCGCTTGGGCACCACATGCTTGACCAGACATATGTTGACCTGCCATACAGTTCATTGGCAAGCGTACCTAAAAGACCCACACCAAAGAACAAAGAGGACCTCTCCTTGCTCCTCATCAGCTGGGATCTCCAACCCCACTATACCTTCAGCCCTCTCTGAGACCGGCACTGAGAGGAATGAAGGTGTAGAATTAGGTGTGTCACAGCCAAGTACTTGAGGGCAATCTGCTATCGGTACACCAACGTCAGATTGTACCAGGCAAATTTCCCTGCCCCAGCTGCTGCCACGCCGAAAGAAGTTCGCTCCCAGCCATCCACATGCCCAGTGGTTGAATGCTAGCTTGGCTAAATTGCTAGCACTTCAACTGCTGCCTTTTCAGTTGGTAGACTCTGCCTCCTTCTGTGAGTTTGTGGAATGTGCGGTTCCTCAGTGGCAGGTTCCCAAACGCTACTTTTTCTCACGGAAGGCGATTCCGGCTCTCTACTGGCATGTGGAAGGCAATGTCTTGGCCTCGCTGGACAGGGCGGTCAGTGGTAAGGTGCATATTACCACTGACTTATGGTCCAGCAGGCATGGACAGGGATGTTACCTATCTTTCACCGCGCACTGGGTGACTATTCTGGCAGCTGGGAAGGATGCAGGACAGGGTGCAGTAGTATTGGAGGTTGTTCTGCCACCACGCCTCCAAAATACTACTAGTGGTGATTCTGACACACCTCTCTCCTCCACCCCCTCCTCTTCATCTTCCTGCATGGCCTCTTCCTGTGCTGATTTGACTTCGGAACCAGCGATGCTCCGCAGGCGTTCTAGGGGCTACGCAAGCACGCAGGCCAAAAGATGCCATGCAGTGCTTGAGCTGGTGTGCTTGGGGGACAGGAGCCACACTGGGGCAGAGATTCTGTCAGCTCTGCAGGGGCAGGTTCAGAGGTGGTTGATGCCATGCCAGCTTAAGGCAGGTATGGTGGTTTTCGACAATGCCACCAACCTCCTCTCTGCCCTCCGACAGGGACAACTGACCCATGTGCCCTGTTTGGCTCACGTCCTTAACTTGGTGGTGCAGCGGTTCTTGGGCAGGTACCCAGGCTTACAGGATGTCCTGAGGCAGGCCAGGAAAGTCTGTGTGCATTTACGCAGGTCATATAATGCCAGTGCTCGGCTGGCTGACCTCCAAAAGGAATTTAACCTGCCCAAGAACTGCCTAATCTGTGACATGCCCACCGGGTGGAACTCAACATTGGCCATGCTGCAGCGGCTGCACATGCAGCAGAGGGCCATCAATGAGTACCTACGCAACTATGGCACCAGGACAGGGTCAGGGGACCTTGTTTTTTTTTCCCCACGCCAGTGGGCCATGATCAGGGATGCATGCACTCTCCTGTTACCATTTGAGGAGGCCACAAGGATGGTGAGCAGTGACAGTGCATGCATCAGTGACACTATCCCCCTTGTCCACCTATTGGAGCACACGCTGCGTGGAATAATGGACAGGGCACTTGAGGCAGAACAGAGGCAGGAAGAGGAGGACTTCCTTAGCTCTCAAGGCCCCCTTTATCCAGACCGTGTTACTGCGTGCCCGCCGATCACACAGGAAGAGGACGAGGAGCAGGAAGAGGAGGTTTGTGTCAGCTTGGAGGTGGAGTCTGGCACTCAGCATCAGCAGCAGTCTTTGAGGGATCATTTACAGACCCAAGAAACCCATGGACTTGTACGTGGCTGGGAGGTGGCTGCGGATCATGTCGTCCTTAGTGACCCGGAGGACTCCGGACAGAATGCCTCAGCAAACCTACGCTGCATGGCCTCCCTGATCCTGCAAAGCCTGCGGAAGGATCCTCGTATTCGTGGTATCAAGGAGAGGGATCAATAGTGGCTGGCAACCCTCCTTGATCCACGTTACAAGGGTAAGGTTGCAGACCTTAACTTGCCATCGCAGAGGGAGCAGAGGATGAAACATCTTCGGGAGGCCTTGCAGAAAGGTCTGTGCAACGTATTCCCAGAGACTGGGAGGTTACAAACTCCTGTTCCTGGACAACGTGTTGCTGAGGCTTCGGTCAATCAAAGAAGGAGCGGTGGAGAAGGTGGCCGTCTGACTGATGCGTTCAGACAATTTTTTAGTCCGCAGCCCCAAGGTATGATCGGTTCCAGCAACCATCACCAGCGTCTGTTTTACATGGTGCAGGAATAGCTAGGGGCAAGATCTGACTTGGACACCTTTCCCACTGAAAATCCTCTGGGTTACTGGGTATTGAGGATGGATCACTGGCCAGAGCTTGCATAGTATGCAATTGAGCTACTGGCCTGTCCTGCATCCAGCGTTCTTTCGGAACGCACATTCAGTGCTGCTGGAGGGTTTTGTAACCGATCACAGGATGCGCCTGTCCACCGACTTGGTCGATCGACTGACCTTCATAAAAATGAATCAGTCTTGGATCACCACCAGCTACCAAGCACCTGATGCTGATGTAACCGAATATTTTTTTTTGAAATGTCAGATCCCTTCAAGACTGCCTATGCTGATGCTGAGTGACTATCCTGTTATGCTGAGTGACTACCCTCTTCCTCCTCAATGATCATGCTGATAGCTTGTAAGAATATTTTTGGTTCTGGGCACCGCCACCAGTGGCTAAGGCCCAATTTTTCAGCCCCTGTTTAACAGGGGCATGTAATTACAATTTTTGATGCAATGTTTTGCAGCATGGCTCGTTCCTGCGCTCCAACTAGAGTATCTGTGAGGGGTTGCAGTGTTGTGGCACCAGCACCAGTGCCTAAGGCCCAATTTTTCAGCTCCTGTTTAACAGGGGCGTGTAATTACAATTTTTGATGCAATATTTTGCAGGAGGGCTCATTCCTGCGCTCCAACTAGAGTATCTGTGAGGGGTTGCAGTGTTGTGGCACCAGTGCCTAAGGCCCAATTTTTCTGCCCCTGTTCAACAGGGACATATAATTACAATTCTTGATCTAATATTTCACAGCAGGGCCCGTTTCTGCGCCCACCAAGAGTTACTGTGAGGACTTACAGTGTTGTGGCACCAGCACCACCACCACCAAAGGCCCAATTTTTCTGCCCCTGTTCAACAGGTGCATGTAATTACAATTCTTGATCTAATATTTCACAGCAGGCCCGTTTCTGCGCCCACCAAGAATAACTGTGAGGACTTAGTGTTGTGGCACCATCAAAGGCCCAATTTTTCTGACCCTGTTCAACAGGGGCATGTAATTTCAATTCTTGATCTAATATTTCATAGCAGAGCCTGTTCCTGCGCCCACCAAGAGTAACTGTGAGGGTGTACAGTGTAGTGGCAACACCAACACCTAAGGCCTCAATTTCTGCAGAGTATATAGGGCAGGCCCCTACTTTCAAACATCCAACTTACAAACGACTCCAACTTGCAAACGGAAGGAGACAACTGGAAGTGAGATGAAATCTACCCCTAGGAAGGGAAATTCTCTCCTGTAAGAGTTAATATGGGAAAAACGTGCCTCCTTTCCACTGATGCTTTATCACCAATCCTTATTTCACTAAAAACCCCAAATTGTCAAAAAACATTTGTCATCAGAACAGAAAGTGAGGTAAAATCTTCTGAAGAGGTGCACAGACAGCAAAACAAATGTCACAGGGGTGATAACCCTTCCCTATGTTTTCCAAAAAGCTTAAAAATAGATTTTTGGCTGGAGCTACACTTTAAAAATGTACCAGTTCAAAATTACAAACAGATTCTACTTAACAACAAACCTACAGTCCCTGTCTTGTTTGCACCGCCTGTATACAGTACTGCTGTTCAGAGGGCCTGGGGCCCCACGCTTTTCCTTTTTTTAATTTGGGTGCGGGGTTCCCCGTAATATCCATACAAGACCCAAAGGGCCACTGGGGGCGAGGAGGGGTTAAGTATGTCCTAGGGGAGCGATTCTCACCGTAGGGGGGGATGGGCTGTGTGTGTGTCACTACGCTGATCACTGCTCCCGATGACGGAGCTGTGATCAGTGACACTTGTCACTAGGCAGAACGGGGAGATGCTCTTTACATCAGCATCTCCCCTTTCGTCCTCTCCGTGAGGCGAGGGTATCCCCGCGGTGATCGAGTCCGCGGGACCCGCGACCCGACTCACGGAGCTCCCGGCCAGCGCGCGCGTGCCGCCGGCGGCACGCACGCAATGGCACGGCGGGGAATTCAAATGGACGTACCTGTAAGTCCATTTGCCCAGCCGTGCCATTCTGCCGATGTACATCAGCGTGCGCCGGTCGGGAAGTGGTTAAGCATCATTAAAATCACTGCTCCCGAAAAAACGGCCGTTTTTAAAAATTTTTTTTGCATTGATACATGTCCCCTGGGGCAGGACCCAGGTCCCCAAACCCTTTTTAGGACAATACCATGCAAATTAGCCTTTAAAATTAGCACTTTTGATTTCGAACGTTCGTGTGAATTTACGGTCCGTTCGCAGGTTCTGGTGCGAACCGAACCGGGTGGTGTTCAGCTCATCCCTAGTCCTAATCTTCCCAATGGTTGTGAGGAGCTGAGTTCACACTGATATAGGCAGGGATTGATGTGTATTTGTAATTATTCCTTTAACCTATCAGGGAGGGTGGCAATCATATGGAGGCTGAAAAGTTCCGGGGAAGTCACTTTGAGCCTCATGTAGGGAGTATAGGGGTGGCCATGTCAAGCTCCCTTTCCCCAAGTGAGGGTTGGTGGCCAGTGGCAATCCATACTTTGGGGTTTGGGGAACAAAACAGTCATGTTTTGCCTGAATGTCCCCGGACATTCAGGCACCGGAAGTGACATTGGTGAGCTTGCTGTTCGTGTTTGTTTTGATCTTTGCACACATTTTATTGTGAGTACTCTGGATGTTTTGTTGTTTTAATAAATACTTTTATAAAACATACTACACTATCGAGCATCTCCTCCTGTTCTTCCTACCATACTCCCTCACACTCACCCATGAGGTTATGCTGAATTGGCCATGTCTGGCAGAGGGCTATTGGCTTCATAGACGGACATACACCAGTATATTCAGAAGTGAGTAGAAATGTAGCGCTAGTGAAAAAACAGTGCTAGAAAACTGGGTAAATAAATAAAACATGTAAAGAACATATGAATGGGAAATACAATCAAAGGTGAATAAGTCCCAATAAACAATAAAATAAGTGGTGAATCACGAATGGGTCAGTCCCAAAGGGTGCTGAGTAAGCCAAAAGTGAAAAATTGTTCACGTAGGGGACAAAGGCACAGCTGACTGAAATTTTCTTGATACAAGAAGTCAGGAACACCAGGTGTAATCTCGACAGTAAATATCACAGAAGAAAATGAATGGGTACTGTTACCAGAACCGGTGGACCTGGATGTCAGCGACACCAGATCAAACAGGTGTAGATAACGGAAATATTGGTGCAGCAGGAAAGGTTCGAAGTATCCTGAAGTATTCAGCAAAGGGACTGGAACAGACACCGATATCCTCGGGGGTTCAGCAATTCTCCCAATACGATTATGACAAAAGAGCCGACCATTGGGCCAATGATGGCCGGATGGATGGATCAGGTGGGCTCATGGTGGAAAGGATATGTTAAAAAGAAGAAGGCTCCCAATGGTGCAGATCAAAAATAAATTGGGTATTTATTTTCATAAAAACCAGCATATAATAAAATTGTGATCACAGATAAAAAAGGGGCAATGTGGAGAGCAGAAAAGCCAAGCGCTATGCATTTTGTCCTACTAGGACTTCTAGTGGGGCATCAAACAGCTCCCCTACATTGCTCAACTATATATAAATACAAGAAACCATAAAAGACCAATCAAAAACTCATTGGCTAATTAGTAACAGGTTCACCGATAGGGAGAAAGGCGGTCACATGATAAACCACCCTATAACTCTCCAGAGTGAGCCTATCACATGTTATAGTAATAAAACCAGGAAAAAAACTAAAAACAGACAGCATGGGCAAAAAGCCAGCTAAAATCAGCTCCAAATCCCCCAATAAGCATCCATAAATCGGTGTAACTGGGTGGAGCATACAACGCCTAACCACCAATTTTTGTCACATTTGTATGTAGCTGCTTTGTTGATTTTTTCAAGACAGCGCAATCATTTTTCCATATCTATACAGTATATTCAGAACACCAGGTCCAGAGGTCGGTGGACACTTAAGCCATGTACACACGGGCGGATTTTTCAGCATCAAACGTCCGACATCTTTCCAACGTACTTTCAATGGAGTTACAACGGACTTTCGGAAGACCGTACTTGCTCACACATGAACGGACTAAAGTCCGTTTGAAAGTCCGTTGGTATGAACGTTATGATGCACGAAGGGACTAGAATAAGGAAGTTCATAGCCAGTAGCCAATAGCTGCCCTTGCGTCCTTTTTTGTCCGTCAGACTAGCATACAGACGAACGGATTTTTGGACCGGACTCGAGTCCTTTGGAAAGATTTGAAACATGTTCCAAATCTAAAGTCCATCTGATTTTCAACAGAAAAAGTCAGCTGAAGACCCGATGAAGCCCACACACGGTCGGATTATCCGACAGATTCGTTCCACCGGACCAGTCCAGACGAAAAGTCCGCCCGTGTGTACACGGCATTAAATCCATAGGGAACGCATCCGTTAACTGCAAAGATATTCTTTTATACTTTTACCTTACAGCAGTAAGGTAAGGGGACATCTATACATCACGTACTGCACTGAGAATAAGAAGTCACCCTTTTATCTGCACTTTATATAAGAAGTCACCATCATCCTTTTTTGCACTTTATATGGAGTCCTGTTTTTTGTACCTTATATAGAGTTTTGTTACAGAAGAAGACACTTCACAAATTTTGCACAGTTTTTTTATTGATTTTATTATAAAGAAGAAAAGGACATTTTATGGATACTGCATGTCACTTTATGTAATTTAATACTTACAGTACTAAGAAGTTAATGATATTTGTTTCCGATTAGAATATTTACTCTTTAGCACTTGGCATCTTAGTGTATTTATCACTTGCACATATGCACATTGTCACTTTATCTGTTATCAGCCTAGGTATGGCTGTGTGATATGCAATATTGTGTCATCTGATTGTGTTTATTCCCAATTCACTCCTGCCAGTATGTTCATGCAGTGCAGAGCCAGATTGACTCACAGTGGTACCCTTCTTTCTCCCAGTCTTCTGCTACTGTGCAAGGGGTGACAGAAGGATTAGAGCATGATTGATTCAGGTGCTTATACTTGTTTATTAAAGTTTCAGTGTTATGCTAACAACAGCAACAATCCACCAACACTAAGGTCTTGGATCCAAACTCTTGTTCCACATGCTAGTGATCTCATAGGACACATGGAACACAAATGGTTGTAGGCAAGTGCCTACATGGTGGGCTGCTGTGAGCTAGGGGGTATGTGCTGCCCAGGCAAGAAAGGGTTATCTTCGGGTCTGCAGGTTTCCCGGGCTTTTCGGGTTCTGCCCTCCACCCTGTCCAGCATATAAATCAGGGGGAAGACAGGGCTCAGTGAGTGAGCGGGGCAGCATAGGAAAGGGAAGAAGGTCCAGGTCAGATGAGGACGTAACTTGGAACAATCTGCGATCTCCACCCCCCTAAGGGAACCTGCCTACTAGGACTTTGGCATTGTGGAATTCTACCTGTAAAGGTATGCCTGTGCAGCTAAGAACTAGTTAGTTAGGAACTGAAATGTCTGCAAACTGTACCATTGCAGCCTACAAATAAAAATGTGTTAACTGTACTTGAGATTGGTCTGAAGTTATTCAAAGGGGTGCGTGGTGGTACATGGCATATCAGAAGAACAGGGCCTGTAGAGCAGACACAGGGTACAAGAGAAGGGCCACCAGAAGGGTTAACTCAGCAGGAAAGTCGGAACAGGAGAATAGTTGCCATGGGTAAATCATGAACCGGTAATAATGAGCAGCAGTCAGACAGCGAGAAGCAGCACCAGGCTCAGGTGACAGGTCTTTCTGTGAGGGGGATGGTGTTGTGGCTGCCTCTCCAGCGGTCAATTCCCCAAAAAGTATCTGAGACTGAACCTGCAGAAGAGAGACCCCATGTATCTAGCTGCATGGTATGGGAGAGCTGAAGGAGTTAATTAATTGCACTCATGAGATCCACACTTTGCCAGGATGGGACCCCGTTTCTGTCACTGGGAGTGAGGTGGCAGAGTAATGCTGGACTGGTGGACATAGTCTCTGCGGTGTCCCTCCTAATTGCAACATTCAACAGGTGAAGGTATATATGGGACAGAACATTTCACAGAGGATCTCTGTATCTTTTGCTACTGTACACAGTGTACAGACAATCTCTAAACTAGGGTTTTGCCCTAATGTTAACTTTCACATGATCGCGGTCCCGTCTGGTCCCAGGCCTTGATTAGCATGTACACGAGAGGAAAGATACTCCTGCTGGCTTTAAGGATCAATCATATCAAATGTAATAGAAAATGCATGAAGTTTCAAATGTCTTGCTATGCATTATCAGACTCATTGCAATATACAGTCAGGTCCATAAATATTGGGACATTGTCACAATTCTAATCTTTTTGGTTCTATACACCACCACAATGGATTTGAAATTAAACTAACAAGATGTGCTTTAACTGCTTTCAGCTTTAATTTGAGGGTATTTACATCCAAATCAGGTGAACGGTGTAGGAATTACAACAGTTTGTATATGTGCTTGGATCACTTTCACTACACCTACTACCTTTACTTCTGTACCATTTCCATCAATGCCCTGGGACAAGGCAGAGGCCACAGTGGGGAATACTCAACATCAAGATGGGTCTCTGTGTACTCCACTTCCATTAATTTTTCTGTACCCAGGTACAAGCTGGGGACCTATGCAGCATGAGTCTGCTCCCATTTCTATGGCAGGCAGACAACTCACAGAGAGAGTGCCAACAACATCTCCCTCCTGCAAGAGGCTATCCCACCTAACTCAGGCACGCGACAGGCTGCTTGATAAACTTTCTTTACTCTAGGGAATCATTTGCATCTGTACACTGTATTAAGTCCTGTAGTAATGTCTTCATACCCCAAAGTACCTTAGTGACCTGAACTGTGGGATGGTGGCAGTTACTTACATTATACCCCTTTAGTAACTTCAGAACAAGCAGGAACAAGGTTTTAAAAACTTTAGTTGAAAAGTGCAACATATTACAAAGTCCAAATACAAGAACAATATTCTTCCTACGTCCCTAACCGTAACTCAGGCTATGTGCTGCCTCGGCATGCCTGCAAAAGATAGAGTTAATATATGAAGAATAGGTGGTATTCCCCAGTGCTGGAATCTTCGGGGAGGAGCCCAAGGTCTGTATCACCTTCTACATTCCTTCACTCTTTGCAGGTGCCCCTCTCTAATCCTCTCCCTTAGGGATTCACCTACAGGCATGTGGCCTCCATACTTTTTTCTCCACACTACTCCCAACCATAGGCTTTGGACCACTGTTCCACTTTTATATTACAGGAGCAGTGGGTCGGACCCAAAACAAAAAAAACAGGAAAATATTAACCCTTACCCTCCCATCCGGGACAGCACCAAACTGGCATATTTTAAACCGTCTTATAAAACAGTACTGAAAAAGCAGCCCCTTAGAAGAATGGGTGTACCCCAAAAGATTGTCCTGAAAATGTAACCAGTTCTGAAAATAAAAAAAAGGTTTTACAGACAGAACACAACTGTGTTATTGCAAGTGCACTCATATCACTATGATTACCTTTTGGTTTTAAGTCAAATTATTTGAATGGAAACTACAGATCAATGCACCAAGACTCACAAATAATCAAGGTTTTACATAGGGATTGCATGACTGTGGTTAAGAATTAAGAGGCTAAAGCCTCGTACACACGGTTCGATTGTTGTACGACCGAGCGTCTGATTTTTGTCAAAAGGGCGTTTGCAGGATTTTGTCTAGCATGCTAACTATGCGCAAATTGTCGTTTGACAAACACAAACGTGATGACGTACTATGAGACCACTTTCACACTGAGGTGCTTTAAAGGTGCTATAGCGCTAAAAATAGCACCTGTAAAGCACCTCTCCTCTCGCTCCAATGTGAAAGCCAGAGTGCTTTCACACTGGAGCGGTGCGCTGGCAGGACATAAAAAAAAGTCCTGCAAGCAGCATCTTTGAGGCTCTTTAGGAGCGGTGTATACATCGCTCCTAAAGCGCCCCTGCAGCAACGCTTTTTTTTTTACGCTAGCGGGGGTTAAAAACGCCCCGCTATCGGCTAAAAACCGCAGCTAAAACAACGGTAAAGGGCCACTAAAAATGGCACCGACACCCCCAGTGCCCCAGTGTGAAAGTGCCCTGCGAGTATAAAGAGCAGGTTCATTTCTCAAGCGCCACCCTTTGGGCCCCTTCTGCTAATTTCATGTTAGTAGAAGTTTGGTGAGCGTTGATTCACACTTTTTTGTTAAGTTATTTTTATTTGGATGGCAGATAGCATCTCTAATTTCATTTCTGGGGGTTTTTTTGGCACAATAAAAAAATTGTGTAAAATAATACTTGGCTATGTGTTTTTCTTCAAATGACAGTTTGGGAGTAGGCAGTTACATTAAAAACAACACAATGGAAATTAACAAGGGACACCAACATAGTTGTATCTTTGATCTTAACCACTTAAGCCCCGGACCATTTGGCTGGCCAAAGACCAGAGCACTTTTTGTGATTTGGCACTGCGTCACTTTAACTGACAATTGCGCGGTCGTGCGACGTGGCTCCCAAACAAAATTGACGTCCTTTTTTCCCCACAAACAGAGCTTTCTTTTGGTGGTATTTGATCACCCCCTGCGGTTTTAATTTTTTGTGCTATAAACAAAAAAATAGCGACAATTTTGAAAAAAACGCATTATTTATTACTTTTTGCTATAATAAATAATCCCAAAAAATATATAAAAAAAACATGTTTTTCCTCAGTTTAGGCCAATACGTATTCTTCTACATATTTTTGGTAAAAAAAAAATCACAATAAGCGTTGAATGGTTTGCGCAAAAGTTATAGCGTCTACAAAATAGGGGATGTTTTATGGCATTTTAATTCATATTTTTTTTTATTAGTAATGGCGGCGATCAGCAATTTTTTTCGTGACTGCGACATTATGGCGGACAGATCAAACACTTTTGGCCCTATTTTGGGACCATTCACATTTATATAGCGATCAGTGTGATTAAAAATGCATTGATTACTGTGTAAATGTGACTGGCAGTGAAGGGGTTAACCAGGAGGGGGCCCTGTAGGGGTTAAGTGTGTCTTAGGGAGTGAGTCTAACTGTGGGGGGGGAGGGGCTATGTGTGACTCGATACTGATCACCGCTCCTGATTACAGGAAGCGGTGATCAGTGTCAGTGTCACTAGGCAGAACGGGGAAATGCTTGTTTACATCAGCATTTCCCTGTTCTTCCTCTCCGTGAGATGATCGCGGGTATCCCCGCGGACATCGAGTCTGCGGGAGCCGTACCTTAATTCCGGTCATGCGTGTTTCAACTTTTCGACTTTTGTGTGACGATTTCTGTACTGACCATCCGAAAATCAGACGTTGAGTTCACATCCGACAAAAATTTTATAGCTTGTACATCCAGCTTTTGTCTGACGAAAAAATCAAATCGGCTGTTGAAAGCACCATACTAACGATCCAAAAATCCTCAGACAGCTCGTCTTAGGAATTTTCCCATATGATTTTCGTATCGTGTGTACGAGGCTTTAGAGATGATTAAATATTCTGAGCATGTGGGTGGCATAAAGCTAATACAAGAAGAAGACAGCCAGAAGGCCTGGGAGGAGCTGCAAGGATGGCTTCAGAAGTTTGACTATGGATTGCAATTACAGAGATTTTGGTGGAGCCGAAAGTTGACCCTTTTTTTTGGTTGTAGTTGCTGTGACATCCAGGTAAGTAAGGGATATTTGGCATTTGAAAGAAAGGTTGTGTTGGTAAAGAGAAGTACATACCTCCCAACTTTTTGAGATGGGAATGAGGGACACCTATCAGCAACACACCCCCTGCCACGCACCCCTTAAAGGAGAATTGTACAAAAAAACAAGATTGGTTAAACCCACAAATGCTTTTTTACCACTACTATTCCTTTATATTGGCTTTTAGAATTTACAGATGCAGCAATTTAGAAATCAGATGAAAGGTTTATTGCTGGAAAACACTTTTTGATAGATAAAAAGTGCATTTTATATACATCTATATAGATCAGACCAAAATGAGGGACAAATGAGGAGGAATGAGGGACAGAGGGACATTAATCCAGATCAGGGACAGTCCCTCGAAATCAGGGACAGTTGGGAGCTATGGAAGTACCTCTGATGGTATAAAGGTTTAAAGGTATTGAGGGTCTTCTGTTTAATGCATAACCGGACCAGAAACCTCTTTACTGATTACTATTTTGATTTGTATTTTTAAATGATTGCATACATATTTATTGTTTTATAAATGGCTGCTACAGTCCCGTGCTTAATTGTGAGAATGTTGGGGGCATTGTTTGAGGAACCTAACTGATCGGTCCCTCCGTCTTGGCTCCACTGACTTGAACGGATTTTTAAAGTACCATTCAGCTTGGCTGGAACTGCATTTGGAGTGAATAAACCCTCACTCTTTGCAGCAGTCATGGAAACCCAAGCTAAACACAGGACACATATATATAAGGGAGTTATGTCAACTTTTCCTTTTGTTATGTTCTTCTCTTGCTTTCTGTAAATGTTTTATAATAAGCCACAGGCCATGTGGTATCAAGGTGACTGATCATCTGCTGGATCTGAGTTTTTTTGGCTTCTCTGCTTTCACATTATGAGTTAATGACCCACTGCCTGCAGCAGCTGAGACCAGCTCTACACTTTTTTTTTAGCTTAAAGCATGTCTATTGCCAGAGTGGAAATCGATCGATGAAAAAAAAAAAATGTGTTATATAACCCTAAGTAAAATATCTACGGTATGCTTCAATCTATCTATCCTTCAAAGGAAGAATATAACTTTGTTATGTATGTCAAGTTAGATTGTTCAGCTCACCATCCTACATTCTACTGCTGTGTTTTTGTGCATGGTTGCGCATTGAACACAGGAATTCTGCTGCTATCAGGACTTTGAATCTGGATGAGCCATTTTGGTCACCCCTACCGCACTGCTGCGGGGAATGGGGCTTCCCCACACTGAAAGACATGTATCAACTGCAAATTAACACTGGGAAAAGAGTAAAAAAGCACAGATGTTCTCGCTGGCTAGATATTTATCTGGCTGAGAGAAATATCCAATCACTAGAGTCACCGGTTGGGATATTTGTCATTCCCCATCCATAACAAATGTGCATGATAACATAATCTGGCTATTTGCTTTAGCAGTGTTTAACCACTTGTGGACCATTTAACCCCCTTCCAGTCTAGGCCACTTTTCAGTTTTCAGTGCTGTCACACTTTGAGTGACAATTACTAAATCATGCAACACTGTACACAAATTAATTGTATATAATTTTTTTAGGTATATAAAGCTTGCCGATTGGGCACTTATACCCCCTTCCTGACCAGGCCATTTTTTAGCTTTCGGTGCTCTCACACTTTGAATGACAATGAATCAGTCAAGCAACACTGTACCCATATAGCATTTTTGTCCTTTTTTCCCCACACAAATAGAGCTTTCTTTTGGTCATATTTAATCACTTCAATACAGGTCACTTTCCCCCCTTCTTGCCCAGTCCAATTTTCAGCTTTTAGTGCTGTCACACTTTGAATGACACCTGCGCGTTCATGCATTGCTGTACCCAAACAACATTTTTATCATTTTATTTTCCCACAAATAGTGTTTTTTTTTTTTGATCACCACTGTTTTTTATTGCACCACAAATAAAAAAAGACCCCGACATTTTGAAGAAAAATTGTTTTTCTTTGTTTCTGTTACAAAACTTTGTAAATAATTGAGTTTTCTCCTTCACTGATGAGCACTGATGAGGCAGTACTGATTGGCACTGATGAAGTGGCATCGATAAGGTGGCACTGATGATGAGGCACTTATATGCAGCATTGATGAGCACTGATAGGCGGTACTGATAAGCAGCACTGTTGGGCCCTGATAAGTGGCACTAAAATGCAGCATTGATGGGCACTGATGGACACTCATAGGTGGCATTTATGAGCAATCATAGGTGGCACTGATAGGTGGCACAGACATCAGGAGGCACTGGCAGGCATCATTGATGGGCACAGAGTGCCATCCTAATGGACACTGATTGGCACCCCTGGTGGGCTCACCTGATGATCTGAAGTGGGCATCCCTGGTGGTCTGAAATGGGCAGATCCCCCTGTCAGGAGAGCAGCTGATCGGCTCTCTAGACATGTGCAGGATGAAAAAATTTGTTTAGTTTCATTTCGTTTGGATTCGTTATTTAACTAAATTTGTTTAGTTAAACTTGTTAGATTTGTTTTCGGGATTCATTTAGTTTCGTATTCGAATTCGAAAAAAACTATCAGATTCGAAAAAGAATTCTACCGCATTCGAAAAAAGTATCAATTTCGAAAAAATTCTAGCGCATTCGAAGAAATTTGACCGAATTTGAAAAAGTAAACTATATATAACCATTTTGTGAAATTCGAAATTCGTACAGAATGAAAGTGAATTTGAATAGAATAGAGAATAATAGAAAAGAATAGCATAGAAAAACAATAGAACAGAATAGAAAAAAATATAATATATTCTAATTTTTTCTATTCTAATTCATTCTGTCCCAAATTCCAATTTCGGAAGATGGTTATATATATAATATATTTTTTTTAATATATATATATATATATATATATATATATATATATATATATATATATATATATATATATATATATATATATATATATATAAAACTAATGATGAAACATGTAGGGCGTGGCTACGTTGTAAGCCGTCACGATTGCCCCATGTTATGCACGGGTTATTACGATTCTTATCACTTTCTCACTTATTGGAGTCACCGTCAGTGGATTTGCACCATCCTGCACATCTTTCTCCTTTGTCAATCCACTCATAGGGGGATTAGTTGCTGCTGAGCTGTATAGTGGATGGAAGCTTTTTTTCACTGATGAACTTTTTATGTTTGAACCCATGGACTGAGTTTGTTTGATTTTCAGATTTTCACGCTATTAATATCATTGTACTTCACATGTACACATTTTTTGTTTCTTCTTTTTATTTGAGTTTTTATGTTTTGCACTTATATATTTCTACCACTCATGGAGTCTTTTACTTGCTCTCAGTAGATTGTGGTTTTTACTACCACCCACATGTATTCACATCTATGTGTGTATTTTCATATAATTAGCGCACTTTATTTATTTTTTATAAAATTAAAACACCTTCTGCCTTTACAACTCCTTTAAGGGTCTAGGTGTCAGGAAAGGGTTCACCTGCTGGTGGCACTATGGCTCCCAAACCTATAGGGCGCAGTTCCAGTGTCCACCAGTGGGTGTCTCTCAGCAGCCAGAAGCTCGTGGTAATCAGGCATCACCTGATGCTTGTTGCAGGAAGTGTATTAAGCCATGCCTATGCATTTCCTGTTGAAAACAGAAGAAACCTCTGCCCTGGTGCCTTTGGTCATTTTCTAAGGTGGTATCACGCTTTCATTATTTTGGTATCTCTATTGGATTATTATATCCTGGGGTTCTTTTGCATATTGAAAAGCCAATACAAGCTTTGTGGATCTCGGATGGTATACAGGAATTTTTTGCTCAAATCACTACCTCTTTGACATAAATGGCAAAACGTCCCTGATGAAGATCATATTTATTTATATATTTCGAAACGCATCGGACTCTCACTCATGGATGATGATCATTTGGGCAATTGTTAATTATGTGTTTACTCACTTTTGTTTGATTTATACAGTTCTGGTATATTGGAGGTGCGTTTATATTTATGTTATCTGCATATTTTAAATAAATTACATTATTTTATTTGTGCCTGGTATGCTCTGAGAAAGTCCACACATTTTTGGTGACACCTGTTTCTGACACTAGGTTTGTGACTACCTAACATATTTCTTGAGTCCCTAAAGTGCTAGGACAGGACAAATACCCACAAAATGACCCCAAATTGGAAAGAAAACACCCAAGGTATTTTCTGAAAGGCATGGTAAGTTTTTTGAAAATGACATTTTTTGGACACAAATTTTGAGAAAATGCAGGAAAGAAAATTAATATGTATTTTTTTTGCTCAAAGTTGTCAATGAATAATATATTTCTAACACACAGTATTAACATACTAAGAACTACACCCCAAAACACATTCTGCTACTCCTCCCGAGCATGTGTGAGATAAATTATACATGTAATCTCCTGACTATTACATTTTTTGAGGCCCTAGAGCACCAGGATAGTGAAAACACCCACAAAATGATCACATTTTGCAAAGCAAACTCCCCAAGGTATCTTCTAAGAGGCATGGTAAGCCTTTTGAAGACTTAATTTTTTGCCACAAGTTTTTAGAAAATGCAGAATGAAAATGTTTTTTTTTTTTAACATAAAGTTGTCAATTAGTAAGATTTTTCTAACACACAGCATAAGCATTGTCAGGGATACCATATGTGGGTCATCAGATCAGTAGGCTGCACTTAAAGGAATCAGGACAAGATGAATGAGTGAAAAAAATATATATATTTATTAAGATAATGACACACTTCCAAAACTAATACCAGTAAACCATAAACAAGCAAGAGAAAGATAAACGTAACACAGCAAACCCTATATGAACACCAAACTATTTAACTAACTCTATACAAGTGGGGGAAACACATATAAGCAAAACAGGATAAGGACATGAGATAAGGGGAACAGGGAGCCAGGTACTGGGAGCAGAAGAGGAGTAGAGGGAGCAGGAAGCAGGTTCCAGGGCACAGGTCTCCAAATTAGGATTCAGGACAGGAATGGGTCGGACTCAGGCAGGGACATGGCTTGCAGGGAAAATACTGAAGCACTGGACCTAGGTGCAAGGAAGGCTTATATAATCCCAGCAGTCCCATCAGCTGCAGCCTAACGACCTGTATGGTCCATCTTCTGGGAGACACCCGCTGGTGGCCACCAGAACTACAACTACAGACAAAGTTTCCCCTCCTTGTCTGCGGGCTTCCTGGCATTCTTCAGGCCTGAGTCTTTTAACTTGCTGGGAGGCGTGCCACCTGAGTCAGGTAATGGATCATGTGCCCCACCGCCAGGCTCTGGAAGTTTGGGTCTGGCACCAAAAACTAGTTGGGCAGCGGCATGCAACCATCGGAGGCAGACAACACAGGGCCATCAGAATCAGGCTGGGCATCAAGCAAGGGGAAGTCAGTGGCAAGCTGGACATCAGGCAGGAAAGTATCATCGGCAAGCTGGGCATCAGGAACCATATCAGCAGGCACAGTTTCAGCAGGCTGGATAGCAGGCACTGAATCAGCAGACTGGGCAGAGGGTACCATGTCATCGGGCCGGCAAGCACCGGGTCAGCAAGCACTGGATCAGCGGGCACCGGGTCATCAGGCTGGGCAGCAGGCACCAGGTCAGCAAGCACCGGATCAGCGGGCACCGGGTCATCAGGCTGGGCAGAAGGTATCCAGTCATCAGGCTGGGTGGCAGGCACTGGGTCATCAGGCACCCGGTCATCAGGCTGGGCGGCAGGCACCGGGTCATCAGGCTGGGCGGCAGGCTCCAGGTCATCAAGCTGGATGGCAGGCACCGGGTCATCAGGCTGGACGGCAGGCACCAGGTCATCAGGCACAGGGTCATCAGGCTAGGCAGCAGGCAGAGGCACACCAGGCTGGGCAACAGGCATGGACCCACCAGGCTGGGCATCGGGAACAGAACCACCAGGCAGGGCACCGGGAATGAGACCACCAGGCAGGGCACTGGGAACGAGACCACCAGGCAGGGCATCAGGAAAGGGATCAGTGGGGTCAATTTGATTAGCCAGCAAAGAGTCCATAGGGCCAAACTGGATGGTGAACAGAGAACCAGTACTGTCAGGTGGGATAGCGACAGGCAGGTCTGAAGCTGAAGGTCAAATTATCATAGGCTGAACCAAAGTGGCAGGCCTGGCTGGAGCAATTGGAACCATGGTCGGCTGGACTGTAGTAGCTGGAGTAGAGGCAGACTGGAACAGATCACGTGGCGTGGAAGCAGACTGTAGCAGATCGGCTGGTGTGGAGGCAGGATTGGATAGTGGCAGGATTGTGCAGGTTGTAAGTAGTGGACTGTAAGTAGTGGGTGCAGCTGATAGAAGAGAAGAGCGCGAGGATGGTAAAAAAGAGGGAGCAGTTGCTGAGGGGGACTTTTAAGGGATTGTTGCAGGCAGTGGAGAAGAGGTAGAATGGTTAAAGGCAGAGTAGGTGCAGCAGGTGGAAACAGGGTACTAAAACTTAGTTTGTAGCAGGGTATATTGGGCTGCAACTGTGGTTGCTATGGGTGATGGAGAGAAAGACATTTGAGCAGGCGTCTAGCCACAGGAATGGGTGGTTGCAAGCTGACAGAGGCTGAGTGCAATATATTTGATCATGCCTGTAATAATAGTTTCACAAAATTTAATTTGCATACTGTCTGTCTGACCAGAGATTGCATTGAATTAATACATTCTGCTAGCACCTGTTGGGAATAAGCAGAGTAGTGTTTAAAAAAAAAAGGTCATCCTCCAATAACAAAACCAAAGATTCCACCTGAGCCACACTAAAAGGAGGAGAATAATCATCACCACCACTAGGGACAATAGACAAAGCCAACTCTGCACAAATTTGAATGAGTGGCCGAATCTCCTCAAACAAAAATCTGCCTTGATCAACAAAAGCGTGAGCCAGATGGATGCATTCCAACAATTGCTCCCTAGTCTGCTCTTTCAAAATTAGGCAGCAATAATCCCTATCTTCTGCTACCAGTAGGGATGAGCTTCGAGTTCGAGTCGAACTCATGTTCGACTCGAACATTGGCTGTTCGCAAGTTCGCCGAACAGCGAACAATTTGGGGTGTTCGCAGCAAATTCGAATGCCGCGGAACACCCTTTAAAAGTCTATGGGAGAAATCAAAAGTGCTAATTTTAAAGGCTAATATGCAAGTTATTGTCATAAAAAGTGTTTGGGGACCCAGGTCCTGCCCCAGGGGACATGGATCAATGCAAAAAAAAGTTTTAAAAACTGCCGTTTTTTCAGGAGCAGTGATTTTAATAATGCTTAAAGTCAAACAATAAAAGTGTAATATCCCTTTAAATTTCGTACCTGGGGGGTGTCTATAGTATGCCTGTAAAGGGGCGCATGTTTCCTGTGTTTAGAACAGTCTGATAGCAAAATGACATTTTGAAGGAAAAAACTCATTTAAAACTACCCGCGGCTATTGCATTGCCGACAATACACATAGAAGTTCATTGATAAAAACGGCATGGGAATTCCCCAAAGGGGAACCCCGAACCAAAATTAAAAAAAAAAAATGACGTGGGAGTCCCCCTAAATTCCATACCAGGCCCTTCAGGTCTGATATGGATATTAAGGGGAACCCCGGCCAAAATTAAAAAAAAAAAATGACGTGGGGTTCCCCCTAAATTCCATACCAGACCCTTCAGGTCTGGTATGGATTTTAAGGGGAACCCCGCGCCAAAAAAAAAAAAAAACGGCGTGGGGTCCCCCCAAAAATCCATACCAGACCCTTATCCGAGCACGCAACCTGGCAGGCCGCAGGAAAAGAGGGGGGGACGAGAGTGCGGCCCCCCCCCTCCTGAACCGTACCAGGCCACATGCCCTCAACATTGGGAGGGTGCTTTGGGGTAGCCCTGAAGGGTCTGGTATGGAATTTAAGGGGAACCCCACGTCATTTTTTTTTAAATTTTGGCCGGGGTTCCCCTTAATATCCATACCAGACCTGAAGGGCCTGGTATGGAATTTAGGGGGACTCCCACGTCATTTTTTTTTTTTAATTTTGGTTCGGGGTTCCCCTTTGGGGAATTCCCATGCCGTTTTTATCCATGAACTTCTATGTGTATTGTCGGCAATGCAATAGCCGCGGGTAGTTTTAAATTAGTTTTTTCCTTCAAAATGTCATTTTGCTTTCAGACTGTTCTAAACACAGGAAACATGCGCCCCTTTACAGGCATACTATAGACACCCCCCAGGTACGAAATTTAAAGGGATATTACACTTTTATTGTTTGACTTTAAGCATTATTAAAATCACTGCTCCTGAAAAAAGGGCTGTTTTTAAAACTTTTTTTTGCATTGATCCATGTCCCCTGGGGCAGGACCCAGGTCCCCAAACACTTTTTATGACAATAACTTGCATATTAGCCTTTAAAATTAGCACTTTTGATTATTCATGTTCGTGTCCCATAGACTTTAACGGTGTTCGCGTGTTCGAACGAACTTTTTTCCTGTTCGCATGTTCTGGTGCGAACCGAACAGGGGGGTGTTCGGCTCATCCCTAGCTACCAGTAGTGAAAAATACAAAATCTCCTCAAAATGCATCTTGCAGCAATTAGCAAGTGCTTAGACCTAATTCCCAGGTGCAACCAATCTGATTGTATGGCTTCAGTATTATGTCAGGGATACCACATGCAGGCATCCAGCAGGGGTGATCAGATCAGTAGGCTGCACTTAGGAATCAGGGCCAGATGAATGAGTGAAAAAAATATATTTATTAAGATAATGACACTCTTACAAAGCCAAATACCTGTAAACCATAAACAAGTAAGCGATAGATAAACGTAACACAGCATACCCTATATGAACACCTAACTATCTAACTAACTCTATACAAGTGGGGAAAACACATACTGTATAAGCAAAACAGGATAAGGACACGAGATAAAGGGAACAGGGAGCTAGATACCGGGAGCAGAAGGTGAGTAGAGGGAGCAGGAAGCAGGTTTCAGGGGACAGGTCTCCAGATCAGGATTCAGGATCAAGGACAGGAACTGGTCAGACTCAGGCAGGGACACAGCTTGCAGAGAAAATACTGAACCACTGGACCTAGCTGCAAGGTAGGCTTATATAATCCCAGCAGTCCCATCAGGTGCAGCCTAACGACCTGTGTGGTCCATCTGCTGGGAGATGCCCACTGGTGGCCACCAGAACTACATCCTTTGGTTTTCAACACAACAGTGCCACCAGCAGGTGAGCCAAGCAAGGACACAAGTCCTGACAAGCATACTGAGAATTAACCAAGGTTAGCAATAAATTGATGTGATGCTACTATCCATTAATGTTTGAGAAATTTCAGACAGAGCAACACGAGTGCCAGGCTTACAGTTGCATAACTGTTAGAGAAACATCCAGGACAAATAGATGGCATCATTATGTACAAGCTCTAAAAATGTCCTTTTCTGAAAATCCATCAGGAGTATAAAATATTACATACAGAGAAAGGTTGACATGTTTCAGCCCAGGCGGGCTTTAGTTATAACCATTGACTTAAGCCCACCCAGGCTGGGAGACTGTGACTGACTGCACTGGTCTGCTGACATTGTACTGCTGTGGCAGTGATAATATAGCGGGAACACTGCTTTGGGAAACCAGTGATAACTCTGGACAACAGACTCTAGGAAAACAAACCTTTTTTATTTTTGCGAGCTAATGACACTCAGCCCTGGCTCAGGCCAAGAGGCCAAATGTGCCCTTATGGGCGGTTACAGCATATATACAGTATCTCACAAAAGTGAGTACCGCCCTCACTTTTTTGTAAATATTTTATTATATCTTTTCATGTGACAACACTGAAGAAATGACACTTTGCTACAATGTAAAGTAGTGAGTGTACAGCTTGTATAACAGTGTAAATTTTCTGTCCCCTCAAAATAACTCAACACACAGCCATTAATGTCTAAACTACTGGCAACAAAAGTGAGCACACCCCTAAGTGAAAATGTCCAAATTGGGCCCAAAGTGTCAATATTTTGTGAGACCACCATTATTTTCCACCACTGCCTTAACCCGCTTGGGCATGGAGTTCACCAGAGCTTCACAGGTTGCCACTGGAGTCCTCTTCCACTCTTCCATGATGACATCACGGAGCTGGTGGATGTTAGAGACCTTGCACTCCTCCTCCTTCCATTTGAGGCTGCCCCACAGATGCTCAATAGGGTTTAGGTCTGGAGACATGCTTGGCCAGTCCATCACCTTTACCCTCAGCTTCTTTAGCAAGGCAGTGGTCATCTTGGAGGTGTGTTTGGGGTCGTTATCATGTTGGAATACTTGGTTCCCTCAATGAACTGGAGCTCCCCAGTGTCGGTAGCACTCATGCAGCCCCAGACCATGACACTTCCACCACCATAATAGAAAAAATGGCTGCACTCCGTACTCGATCAAAATACCAGCCTTCTGTCTTTTGTCAACACTTGGGATGTTCTGAATAAATACGAATTTTGATCTTTTATTATTGACTGCATGCGGAGGCGAGCTGAGGCGGGCACCTGTCCAGATCATCAGGCTTTTAAATCTCACCTGGAGCAGTGAGTTTTCTTGTTTGGACTCCCACCACCATGCTTGACTGTAGGCAAGACACACTTGTCTTTGTACTCCTCACCTGGTTACCGCCACACGTGCTTGACACCGTCTGAACCAAATAAGTTTATCTTGGTCTCATCAGACCACAAGACGTGGTTTCAATAATCCACGTCCTTAGTCTACTTGTCTTCAGAAAACTGTTTGCGGGCTTCTTGTGCATCATCTTTAGAAGAGGCTTCTTTCTGGGACGTCAGCCATGCAGACCAATTTGATGCAGTGTGTGGCGTATGGTCTGAGCACTGACAGACTTACCTCCCACCCCTTCAACCTCTGCAGCAAAATTGGCAGCACTCATACGTCTATTTCCCAAAAGACAACCTCTGGTCAACCATGGCGAGGCCTGTTCTGAGTGGAACCTGTCCTGTTAAACTGCTGTATGGTCTTGGCCACTGTGCAGCTCAGTTTCAGGGGCCTGGAAATCTTCTTATATCCTAGGCCATCTTTATGAAGAGCAACAATTCTTTTTTTTAGATTCTCAGAGAGTTCTTTGCCATAAGGTGCCATGTTGAACTTCCAGTAACCAGTATGAGACAATGAGAGCGATAATGCCCAATTTAACGCATCTGCGTCCCATTCACACCTGAGACCTTGTAACACTAACGAGTCACATGACACTAGGAGGGAAAATGGCTAATTTGGCCCAATTTGGCCATTTTCACTTAGGGTGTACTCACTTTTGTTGCCAGCGGTTTATACATTAATGGCTGCGTGTTGAGTTATTTTAAGGGGACAGGAAATTTACAGTGTTGTACAAGCTGTACACTCACTAATTTAAATTGCAGCAAAGTGTCATTTCAGTGTTGTCACATGAAAAGATATATTAAAATGATTACAAAAATGTGAGGGGTGTACTCACTTTTGTGAGATACTGTATACATATATATTAACAATTGCATAGTTATTCCTAAAACATCTTGAAAGCCTCTAAAAGGTTGTTAGTGAGTAACATCTGCAGTCTCTCAGCTATCTGTCTAATTTATCAGCTACCAAGCCGCTGTGCTTCCTGGCTTTGCAGGAGAAGACGGGGAGGAAGGAGGGTTAGATCAAGCGTTTGGAATTTCTTAACTATCTGCTAGTCACACTTACATGCCTAAAATCTTACTTAGAACTTTTACAAGTAAAAAAATATTTTATCAGAAGCAGCCATTTTTGTAAATATTTTATTACATCTTTTCATGTGACAGCACTGAAGAAATGACCCTTTGCTACAATGTAAAGTAGTGAGTGTACAGCTTGTATAACAGTGTACATTTGCTGTCCCCTCAAAATAACTCAACACACAGCCATTAATGTCTAAACCACTGGCAACAAACTTGAGTACACCCCTAAGTGTAAATGTTCAAATTGGGCCCAATTAGCCATTTTTCCTCCCCAGTGTCATGTGACTCATTAGTGTTACAAGGTCTCAGGTGTGAATGGGGAGCAGGTGTATTAAGTTTGGTGTTATCGCTCTCACTCTCTCCTACTCGTCACTGGAAGTTCAATATGGCACCTCATGGCAAAGAACTCTCTGAGGATCTGAAAAAAAGAATTGTTGCTCTACATAAAGATGGCCTAGGCTATAAGAGGATTGCAAAGACCCTGAAACTGAGCTGCAGCACCGTGGCCAAGACGATACAGGCGGTTTAACAGGACAGGTTCCACTCAGAACAGGCTTCACCATGGTTGACCAAAGAAGTTGAGTGCACATGCTCAATGTTATATCCAGAGGTTGTCTTTGGCAAATAGACGTATAAGTGCTGCCAGCATTGCTGCAGGGGTTGAAGGGGTGGGGGCCTGGGGGGTCAGCCTGTCAGTGCTCAGACCATACGCCACACACTGCATCAAATTGATCTGCATGGCTGTCATCCCCTGCAGTAACAGAACGGCGATCTGCCTGTGTAAACAAGGCAGATCACTGTTCTGACAGGGGAGATCACACAGATCCTGTCTTTCTGATATGCAGGGAGAGGGATCTGTGTGTTGTCCCAGTGAGCCCTTCCCCCATACAGTTAGAACACACAGTAAGGGAACACAGTTAACCCTTTGATCATCAAATTTTCTGGGGTACAGCGCCGTATGACCGCGCAATTGTTAGTTAAAGCGACGCAGGGCCATATCGCAAAAAATGGCCTTGTCACTAAGGGGATAAATCCTTCCAGGGCTGAAGTGGTTAATGGCTGTTTCTTGAGTTATTTTGAGGGGACAGCAAGTTTACACTGTTATACAAGCTGTACACTCACTACTTTACATTTTAGCAAAATGTCATTTCTTCAGTGTTGTCACATGAAAAGGTATAATAAAATATTTACAAAAATGTGAGGGGTGTACTCACTTTTGTGAGATACTTTATATGTGCTGCACTGTCATACAGTGTCATTAGTGCAGAAGCCAGTGTCTCTGATCAATAGACAAAGCAGTACAATGTCACTACTCAGTTTTCTCTCACAGTTGATCACTGTAAAAGGAAACCATTAAGGGCTGCAAACGTAGCTTTTGTTTACAAGTGTGATTACTGTAATTGATCACAATGATTACATGGCACAGGCCCAATTTCATTGTCTCTGTTTCCCACTCTGTGATCTGCTGTGTCCAAGGGGAGCCCTGATCAGAGAGCATGTCATTGCACTCTCTAGAAGCCGTGCATGAGTTGCCGATGTGGAAAGCCGTATACTGTATTAGAGTTGGGTTAACAGTTCGAGCTGAGCAAAAGTTCGGCCCAAACATTGCCTGTTCATTCATTTGGCGATAACCCGCATTTACAGGGCTGCCTAGTGCATAGCTGGTTGTTAAGGAGCGGCCCGGGAAGCCAGCCACTGAGTCCTTAACAATGGATGAGTCATCAACTGTCAACGGGCTTCCCCACTGACAGCTGGTATGGATTTTAAGGGGAACCCATGCCAATTTTTTTCAAAAATAGCATGGGGTCCCCCCCAAAACCCATACGAGGCCATTATCCAAGCATGCAGCCCAGCAGGTCAGGAAAGGGGGGATGAGCAAACACCCCCCTCCTGAACCATACCAGGTCACGTGCCCTCAACATGGGGGAGTGGGTGCTTTGGAGCAGGTGGGCTCTGCCCCCCACCCCAAACCACCTTGTCCCCATGTTGATAGGGACAAGGGCCTCTTCCCGACAACCCTGGGTGGTGGTTGTGGGCGTCTGCGGGCAGGGGGCCCCCAGGTCCTGCCCCTCCTATGTGAATGATGGCCCTACAATTACTGTTCTCATTCTGACATGTGTGGTGATTAGGGATGAGCTTCGAGTTCGAGTTCAACTCATGTTCGACTCGAACATCGGCTGTTCACCAGTTCGCCGAACAGCGAACAATTTGGGGTGTTCGCAGCAAATTCGAATGCCGTGGAACACCCTTTAAAAGTCTATGGGAGAAATCAAAAATGCTAATTTTAAAGGCTTATATGCATGGTATTGCATAAAAAGTGTTTGGGGACCTGGGTCCTGCCCCAGGGTTTTTTATGGAGCAGTAATTTTAATAATGCTTAAAGTGAAACAATAAAAATATAATATCCCTTTAAATTTCGTACCTGGGGGGTGTCTATAGTATATCTGTAAAGGGGCGCATGTTTCCCGTGTTTAGAACAGTCTGACAGCAAAATGACATTTCAAAGGAAAAAAAGTCATTTAAAACTACTCGCGGCTATTAATGAATTGCCGGTCCGACAATACACATAAAAGTTCATTGATAAAAATGGCATGGGAATTCCCCACAGGGGATCCCTGAGCCAAAATTTAAAAAAAAATGACGTGAAGGTCCCCCTAAATTCCATACCAGGCCCTTCAGGTCTGGTATGGATTTTAAGGGGAACCCCGCACCAAAATTAAAAAAAAAAAGGCGTGGGGTCCCCCCAAAAATCCATACCAGACCCTTATCCGAGCACGCAACCTGGCAGGCCGCAAGAAAAGAGGGGGGATGAGAGAGCACCCCCCCTCCTGAACCATACCAAGCCACATGCCCTCAACATTGGGAGGGTGTTTTGGGGTAGCCCCCCAAAACACCTTGTCCCCATGTTGATGGGGACAAGGGCCTCATCCCCTCAACCCTTGGTTGTGGGGGTCTGCGGGCGGGGGGGCTATCGGAATGTGGAAGCCCCCTTTAACAAGGGGACCCCCAGATCCCAGCCCTCCCCCTGTGTGAAATGGTAAGGGGGTACAAAAGAAAGAAGAAGCATTTAAATAAAGGAATTGTCAAAAACTGTCTCCTGTCATTTTTAACATTTTTGACAGTTTTTTTGTGAAATGGTAGGGGTACCCCCTTACCATTTCACACAGGGGGGAGGGCTGGGATCTGGGGGTCCCCTTGTTAAAGGGGGCTTCCAGTTTCCGATAAACCCCCCCGCCCGCAGACCCCCACAACCACCGGGCAAGGGTTGTGGAGATGAGGCCCTTGTCCCCATCAACATGGGGACAAGGTGTTTTGGGGGGCTACCCCAAAGCACCCTCCCAATGTTGAGGGCATGTGGCCTGGTACGGTTCAGGAGGGGGGGCGCACTCTCGTCCCCCCCTCTTTTCCTGCGGCCTGCCAGGTTGCGTGCTCGGATAAAGGTCTGGTATAGATTTTTGGGGGGACCCCACGCCATTTTTTTTTTTAATTTTGGTGCGGGGTTCCCCTTAAAATCCATACCAGACCTGAAGGGTCTGGTTTAGATTTTGAGGGGGACCCCACACCATTTAAAAAAAAAATTTTGGCCGGGGTTCCCCTTAATATCCATACCGGACCTGAATGGCCTGGTATGGAATTTATGGGGGACCCCCGCGTCATTTTTTTTTTAATTTTGGTTCGGGGTTCCCCTGTGGGGAATTCCCATGCCGTTTTTATCAATGAACTTTTATGTGTATTGTCGGACCGGCAATTCATTAATAGCCGCAAGTAGTTTTAAATGACTTTTTTTCCTTTGAAGTGTCATTTTGCTGTCAGACTGTTCTAAACACGGGAAACATATGCCCCTTTACAGGCATACTATAGACACCCCCCAGGTACAAAATTTAAAGGGATATTACACTTTTATTGTTTCACTTTGAGCATTATTAAAATCACTGCTCCCGAAAAAATGGCCGTTTTTAAAACTTTTTTTGCATTGATCCATGTCCCCTGGGACAGGACCCAGGTCCCCAAACACTTTTTATGACAATAACTTGCATATAATCCTTTAAAATTAGCACTTTTGATTATTCATGCTCGTGTCCCATAGACTTTAATGGTGTTCGCGTGTTCGAACAAATTTTTTGCCTGTTCGCAAGTTCAGG
The DNA here is from genome assembly GCF_042186555.1 of Aquarana catesbeiana. Lineage (NCBI taxonomy): Eukaryota > Metazoa > Chordata > Amphibia > Anura > Ranidae > Aquarana > Aquarana catesbeiana. The sequence goes on along the minus strand of NC_133334.1, from coordinate 244,274,152 downwards.
TGCAAATCGAACAGGGGGGTGTTCGGCTCATCCCTAGTGGTGATCAGTGATGGGACAAGGTCATCTAGAGCCCAGGGCAAACATGCCAAACTGTGTCCCCCCCCAAGATGTATGAGCTCTAATGTGTCAGCAAAAATCCCTCCCAAAAAACTGAGCTCTAATCTGAATGCCTATCCCCTAAGCATAAATTCCCACAGTAAAAAATTGCCCCCTGCGGAATTCCCCCCTCCCAGCACAAATCTTTGCCCCCCCAAATCCCCTAACACAAGTGCCCCTCCCAAAATAAGTCACTCCTCCTAGCACAAATACTCTACCCCTCAAATTTCCCCTCTGATTACACATCCTCTCGCCCCCCACTTCAAAATCCCCCCTCCTAGAACAAATCCCCCCCACCCCCAAATCCTTCCTCCTAGCACAAATTCCACCACCTAAATTTCTCCTCCTAGTACAAACCCCCTCAAACAAAAAATTCCCCCTCCCAGCACAATTCTCCTCCCCTTCACCATATCACCTCTTCTAGCACAATCCCCCCTCCTAGCACAAATCCACTTCCCCCATCCCCCTCCCAACACAAATTCCCCATGGTTACCAGTCCTAGCAATTCCTACCCCCTGCAGCCCCCCAAATGGCCCCTCCCAACACTAATCCTAATCCTCTTGCATCGGAAGAACTTGCAGGTTTGTGCCTATGGAGAGGGGAGCAGGTGCACCACAATTTCTGACAATGGTAATAAGAATAATAATTTGTTGGTAAACTCCTTACTCACTAACTGTTTCTTGCCATAAACTAGATCATCACTGATATATGAACATTATCTAATGTGTGTAGGCACATTAACACCACTGGCCATTAGCCATCCACCCGAAAAAAAAGGACAGATCTCAGAACATCACTCAAGAGAAGTATTATTATCATTACTTACATTCTTTTGGTGATCCTTGTAAATGAGTTTTAGCTTTTCTTCCAGCCAAATAAATCTATTTTTAGCTTTTTTTTTTTCCCTAGAACTTGGGTGACCATACAGGGGACTATATTTTCAAGTGATAAGACAGATTCAAGTATCACTTGTGACTGTTTAGGGTCTCAGTTCAGAAAGATAACGAATGCTATTGAGCTTCTGAAGTACTTGTTATTGAAAGTAGAGATTTTCTGATATGTTGGTACTTTTTCCTTTCTATCTGCAGAAAAAGGCAAATAAACATTTTAAAGCTTGTGTGCAGTTCTGTCTATGTATCTTGCAACTAAAAGCAGAACTTCAGCTTATTGAAAAAAAAAAAATATAGGTTGGCCTCTTTATTTAAAAAAAACAAACAAAAAAACAAAAACAAAATACCTCACCTCAGTATTACCCTCTTTCTTGCACTTATTCCTGCAGATACTCCTCTCTAAGGGCCCTTTCACACTGGGGCAGTTTGCAGGCGCTATTGCGCTAATAATAGCGCCTGCAAACCGTCCCGAAAGTGCCGCTGCTTTCATTCCAGTGTCATTCCAGTGTGAAAGCCCCGAGGGCTTAGCACGGCTATACCGCCGGCAAAGCGCCTCTGCAGAGGCGCTTTGCGGTGGTTTTTAACCATTTCATACAATAGCGTCACTTTACCGCCGACGCCCGCCCCAGTGTGAAAGGGCCCTAAGGTCCAGGACTATTTGTCTTCTGGGTTGGATGACAACCAGCATCATTCACACCAGTTCCTATTAGTCTAGGCTATCATGGACCTGCGCCCTGGGGGCACGTCATCACACCAGCCTAGACTTACACAAGTATTTAGCAGAGAACAGCTTCTGGTAAGGGGAGAGTTCCACTTTAATCATTTTTTTGTATTTACTTTTTTCTGAACTTTTACATCCAGATTTCTATGTGTGTGTAGAACTACCCCTGCATTAGCTGTTGGTAACTGGTTCCCTTACTCCTGCACAGCCAAGCAATACGCGTTCTTCCTGGGCATCCAAACGCAAGAAGTCAGTCTCTTGGCTTTAGAAAAACTGAAGGAATAGCCGACACTGCTGTATATAACATCTGTGATCTTTATTGTATCCTGAAAAGTATACAAAGGACAAGCAGACGCATTTCGGCACAACCCTTGCTCACAGCTCAACTTGGATGGGGTGAAGAAATTTATGGGATGTCCAACTTGAATCCGAGAACAACAAAAAGGGGGACAACTTCCTTCCTCTGTACATAAGATCCCAAACTGCTTTCCTTCCTGTACACACATAAGGGTTGGTTTACTAAAGGCAAATAGACTGTGCACATTGCAAAGTGCAGTTGCACTCTGCAAGAGCAGTTGCTCCAGAGCTTAGTAAATGAGCAGAAGCTCTGCTGACTTCCATCATCCAATCATGTGCAAGCAAAAATGTATTTTTTTAAATTTCCTTGCACGTGATGAGGTACTCTTTGCAAAGTGAAGCTTTATCTCATTTACTAAGCTCTGGAGCAACTGCACTCCCACAGTGCAAATGCACTTTACAAAGTGCACAGTCTATTTGCTTTGAGTAAATTAACCCCATAATCTTTTGTAAATCAGTAGCAAAAGTCCATTACAGACTAGGAGCTCTCAGCCCCTTATGGAAATAGCACAAAATATGAGGCAAACTGCACGCAGGAGTGTATCCTCTCCTCCACTGCTTGCAGACACTACCAGCCCTTCTGGCTGCTCTGAAGATCTCCCAGGGAAAGGGCAAAAAAGGTTAAGCACTGTCCTTTTAGAAAGCTTGCTACATGTGGCAATCTCTCTCCTTGAAAATCCCTGGGTGTGCTGATGTACTCACACTGTCCTCCTTGCTCCCACTGCTTCTCAGGCAAGACTCCTAAGACAAACCCTAATACTATACGGATCTTCCTAAACCAGCCCAAGCTGATCCTGGAGGTGGAGACCCCCCCAGACCTAGGGGATCCCATCCTAGGACACCGACTTCCGCCCGACTCCCCTGCTGATATGACTCAAGTACCCTGACAGGACATTCCATCTGGGGATTGGTCAAGTTCTCTTAAGTATGAAAATCAGCCCTCCTGGCCTCCACCCACTAACTTCTAGAAGTTTCTCCAAATTTCCAGAGCCAAGGAGAGGTACCAGAGACCTGCCTGTATGAATCATCCAGCCTGACCTGCAGTAAACCCTGCAGTTTGTTTAAAAAATAAAACAAAAAAAAAGTAACATAATTCAGCCTCTGGGCATACCCTGGCTGAGGTAACAACCAATAAAACAATCCTATACATTAATACTTATCTATAGAACTTCTATAACTGAAACTACTTGTGTCATTAAGATTGAGAGGACGGGGGGAGGATAGTGTGTCATGCATTCCAAGTGACCACATCGGGAAGTGTTGCTGAGGTTGAGGATAACTCCTTTAGGAGAACCTACAGATAATGGCAAAGTTAGGTCTTCAATGCTGTTCACTGCTACAAGACTTTTAGTTGAAGTAGACAATCAATGGGAACAGTGCCTATTGAGTTGCGATCGTGGTGTCTGATTCTAACCATACGTGCCATATTTTGTCAAACTTAGCTGGGCAGCCTCTGGCGAGAAAGGCCTCTTTGTATAGTGTCACCGCTGAGTTGATCAGCGATTTCCATGTGTTCAAAGTAGGCACCTCCGTTTGTTTCCATTTAATGAGTAGAGCTTTCCTAGTGTAAAATAGTAGAAGTCCTATTAGTGTTCTGGTTGCTCGGCGGTGGGCCAAGGAGCCCACCAGAACAAGCAAACAGATCGATACAATCAGGGGCACATGAATCATAGTCAAGGTTTCAATGAAGGTCATGACCTCCACCCAGAAGGGCTGGATTCTAGGACAGGACCACAACATATGGTTGAAGTTGGCATTTGCCATACCGCACTTCCAACAGTTGGAGGAGGAATTCTGGTTCATTTTGGACAATATCCGGGGTGACAAATAGACTCTGCCTGAGAGTCAATAGGTAGTGCTTGGGATTTTTCCCAATTGACTCTGAGCCCAGACAGTTTGGAGAAATCAGAGATAATACTCAGACCTGCAGGGAGGGAGGGTCCTGGGTCATTAAGAAACAGCATGAGGTCATCCGCGTATAGAGTGAGTTTTTCAGTGATGGTGCCTACTTTAATACCCCTCACAGAATTTGAGTTTCTGAGGGCCATGGCAAGGGGTTCCATGACCAGGGCAAACAAAAATGGAGAGAGGGGACACCCCTGCCTAGTTCCCCTCTCGACTGGGAAGGGGTCAGACAGCAGGCCCCTAGTTTGATCTGTGCTGCTGGTGATTTATACATTATATCTATCCACTTGCAAAAAAAGGGGCCGAAACCAAAGGTCTGCAGGACTAATTTCATATATTGCCATGTTACCATATCAAAGGCTTTTTCAATATCTAGTGTTACCATTACCCGGGTTTGTGAATGAGAGTTTGGGAGCTGCAAATGAGTGAGGAATCTTCTCAGGTTGATGTCAGTAGATTTTCCTGGCATGAACCTGGTTTGATCATTGTCGATCAGGTCTGGTAGAACTCTGACCAATCTAGTGGCGAGAACCTTGGCCAGAATTTTTAGATCATAGTTCAATAAAGAAATGGGCCTGTAAGAGGCACAGTGTTTCGGGTCTTTCCCCGGTTTAGGGATGAGAATAATGTGGGCTCCGTACATAGTGGGTGGTAAGGAGTTGTCCTCTAAGCAGTGGGAGAAGAGTAGCTGAAGCTTTGGAGCTATAATCTTGGTGTATCTTTTGTACCAGTCACCCGGGAGACCATCTGGGCCAGGGGTTTTGGAGTGAGATAGTGAGGCGATGGCCAACTCTTTCTCATGGGTTGTTATTGGGGCATCTAGAGTCTCGATCTCTATAGATGAGAGGCTGGGGAGATGTAATTGATTCAAGAACCTCAGGAGCAGGGCAGTGGGGTTGGTGATATAGATTCCTATAAAAAACATAAAATTTGTGAAGAATTGCATCAGGATCAGCGATACTAATCCCGGTCTCTGATAATAATTCGGGAACTATAGTTTGAAATTAGGGATCCGCCACCAGATTGGCCAACAGGCATCCGTTTTTATCCCCTGATTGAAATATTTTACCAGACAACAAACGGACATCAGTTTGGGTAAGAGATGTATAGTGTATAACTATATTTCTCCTGGCTTGGGCCAGTTGGAGATAATTGGATGGTGTGGGTTGCTCAGCAAAGGAGGCAGAAGCATCAGCCTCCAGACCCTCTAGCCTTGAGGTTTCAGAAGCACAATTGGCTCTGGCAGCTTTGATGGCAGATATATAAGAGCCTTGGATCGTGGCCTTGAAGGCATCTAACACCACCCCAGAAGGAGCTGTGCCTGTATTGTGAGACCAGTAATCTTTGAGTTGCGGGGATACGAGCTCAGACACACTGTCATTGTTAATCCATCTGGGAGCTAGCCTCCAGGTACCCGGATCTTTCTGTCTACCCAACCGGAAGCATATTTCAAGAGGAGAGTGATCAGAGAGTCCCACTGGGAGATACAGGCCTCAGAAACTTTAGAACGCTGGAGCACTGCCAAACGCAAAATCAATTCTGGAGCCAGATTTGTGGGTTGAGGACAGGTGTGAAAAGACTCTGGAGTCAGAATGTTTCCATCTCCATATCTCAGTAAGAGCAAAGGTGTCCGCCCATTGAGTGAGATCGGGGGAGGCATTTCGTTGGGGGTTAGAGGAGTCTAGGGCAGGATCAAGAATTGAATTAAAGTCCCCAGCAAAAATGATATGTGTAGAGGGAAGAGGAGCTAGTTTGTCACTGATGGAGAAAAGTATAGTGGGGTCTATAGGAGGGGGTACATAGATATTTACAAAAGCCCAGAGGACTGAATGAAGTTCAAGTGTATCTGCCATTGGGGTCCGAGATCACTCTCTCAACTTTGCATGGTAGGGCTTTATTAATTAGGATTGCGACTCCTCTTGCATAGGTCGAGTATGTGGCATGGAAGGCCTGCCCCACCCAAGATCTACGCAGAACCAATATCCTACTTCCCATGAGATGAGTCTCCTGTAGAAAGAGGATGTGTGGCTTGTGTGACGCTAAGAATTTGAACATTAGGGAACGTTTAAATTTGTTACTCAGGCCTCGTATGTTCCAGGAAACTAATTTAACATCAGACATAGCCATCATGTAATAATTTCAGACAGTTAGTGAAGACTATCATCATATGTTTCAATATTGATCTTAGAAAAAAGTTCCTCAGCAAGCAGTGGCATGTGATAAGCATGACAGTGTAATCAGACGAGTAGTTATAACCTTAGTACAAAATTCCCTACTACTTAGCCAATACCCCAACATAACCAGGCTTGTAGTTTAATTCCCTAAACTTTGGTATCAACAAAAATCGCCTATGAGAGGCTTAGAGTTCCAGGGAAGAACCCTGATGGTGTCTAGCTTCTAACAGCAAGCGTGGGCGGGGGTGTGTGATTCCCATTACATCCGATGGAGGACTGGGTAGTCCATAGATGCCCTATGCGGACTCAGTTTCATTGAGATGGTGTGTTAAAATGTCTTGCTGTAGCTCCGATTGGCTAGGAACAAGTAAATGCAGGGGAAAGCATTGTCACAAGTAGGGGGGGTGAGCCACCCTAGTCGTCCCGCCTAGACAGGGAACCACGGCAAAACGCAGGGAACAACCTGAATCAGCTAATGGAAGGCCAGTCCACCCCCTGGTTGGGGGACATGCTCAGAGGACAACTGGTCAGTCACGTTAGGTGTTGACAAGGATGAAGAGGGGTATCAGGCAACTGGGAGGAGAGGTCCACCTGTGCGACCCCTCCGCCGGTAAGCCGCCTCGCTCTACCCGCCATACCATACAGGATTCAATCAGCAGTGGAAAATGAACAGATATAACCTTGGAACTGTAACAATAGCCAGGATGGTATATTAGGGAGTAGGCATAAAGATTACTGCAGAGACAGTAGCCAGTTATCTGCCTCTTTAGGGGATTCAAAAAACTTTACGGAACCACCGTGTTGAACTCGCAGGTGACTTGGGTATAGAATGGAGTGCTTGATTTCCCATTCCTGGAGCCGTCTTCTGACATCAGTGAAGGTTTTGCGCCGTCTTTGTAGGTCTGCGGAGAAGTCAGGATAAAGATGTACCACAGTGAGCTCAAAGTGAAGGGTGGGACGTTTGCGGGCTTCACTGAGAATGCGATCACGGTCTCTGAAGTTCAGAAACCTAACAAGGAAGGGCCTTGGTGGGGCCCCAGGGGTGCTCCTGCCAGTTGGGACTCTGTGGGCCCTTGCCACCACGTAGGTCAGGGGGACCTCAGTCAGGTTAAGAAGTGACTTAAAGAAGGCCTCCGCAAACTCAGCTGGGCAGTCCCCCTCCACCCCCTCCAGGAGATCCAGAACCCTGACATTATTCCTCCGGAGGCGATTTTCCGCATCATCAGATTTAGCCACAAGGGATTGGACGGTGCGCTGCAGGGAATGGAGGGCATAATCATGGCGGGCAGTGAGATCCTCCGTGGTAGAGATCTGCGACTCAGTCTCAGAAAGTCTGCCCCTGATTTTGCCCAAATCTGCCCCGATGAGGTTACATTCCTCTGCCAGGTGGTCAATGCGAACCAGTAGGGAGGTTCTACTCTGTTTTATGGCCGCAAGGATAACAGCAGTGTCGCTCGTCTGTGGTGACGCCTGCGGAGGAGGAAGGGCCTTCGGGTTCTCCGCCTGGTCCATATCTGATAACAACAATCTGAGTTGATCCAGGATGGTACTGGGACACTGAGCGGGCTGTGCGGGAGCCTTTTTGGTCGCAGATTTGCTCTTTGAGGGCATGAGTGGGTGATCTGGAGAAGTCGGATCAATTTGCAGGGGGGAGGGTATATCCCTTTAAGAGCCTATGAAAGGTATAGGAGGTGATTCCCTGCAGGCTTGGCAGGCACCTGAGACTGGTGCAAAACTGTGCTCTCTGTGGGACCAGATGAGATCGGCTACTGGTCCCCAGCTGCCCACACCCAGTCTGCCCCCTCCAAGGATGCTGACACAGGGGATGGAGTATGGGATGACAGCTTTACTATAGATTGCTGCACCTGGGTGAGGAGGATAAGGCTGGCCCCGTAGGCCTCAAGATGTTGGCGTCTGTGGGGATGTGGAACCGGCCGTCAGGGATCCTCAGATGGGTACTCAGCCGGTCCGTCCCCTCCAGAGACACAGTCACAGGTGGGTGAGAACGGGCAGCCGTTCATCCCACAGATTGCAGCACTCTAGGCTGGAGGATGCTGGAGGCTCTGTAGGCCTCAAGATGGCGGCAGGCCGTGGCTGTGTGGAGCGGGCCGCGGGCCGGATGGAGGCCTAATCCTCCAGCCAGGCTCCTCGATACAGGCTGGAGCTAAGGTAAGGGATGCCCAGGGACAGACGGGTGGATGATAGAGGCTCTGTGGGTTTAGGATGATGGCGGGCCGCGATCGTGCGGATCGGGCCATGTGGAGATCCCACCGTCTGGCTGAGCTCCTTAATACAGGCTGGGGCTGAGAGAGGGGATGCCCAGGGACAGGTAGGGTGGATTTGGCGGCTCACCAAGGTTGTCTGTGGCAAGGATGGCGATGGATTGTGGCAGGATTTGCAGAGCTCTACACCAGCACGTCCTCCTTGGTTCACATCCTGACACGCCCCCCATAAATGCATTCCCATATTTTTAATAAATATAGAATTTAATTAATTAATTATATTAAACAAAAAATATAATAATGCCATTGATTCTCATATCTGCCTGAAATTCAGCTTTAAAAAACAACTGAAATTCAATAATTCTGAAAAGATTTGGCAAGTGTTTTTAGTTAAATCTATTTCAGTGTGACTAACAATAAAAATAAGTTAATGTCGAACCTACCATTGTTTTGTTTTAGAAATTCCGTTCCTTATCTAATGTACTAAATGGATAAACGTTGTTTATATTTTCACATTAACTGGACTAAAAGCCGTTTTATGGAGGATAACATTTGGGCAGCTCTCTAGAGAGACGTTTACAGTTATTACAAATGCACCGTGGAGCCCATGGGCAATAAACAATCTTTACAATATGTTGCTAAATTATGTTCCTTTTGACACTTGAAGTGGGTTTCACCAGGCTGCAGATTGGGCTAAGCAAATAACGACTACAGATTAATTGTCATCTGTCAGGTCTGCAGTGTCTTGCTGAATGAATCATCCTTCTGATCTTGTTTCACCAGAAACTTCTTATTTAAAATCTGTCACCGTTAAGAAAAACAAGTAAACTCAAAAAGAAAAAAAAGGTGTTTATGGTCAAAAACCACTTTGGCTGGCAATAAAATGACAAAAAAAATATCTGCAAACATGGCATGGAGCCCGAGAAGGCTTGCATAATTATTGATCCTCTTTGATAATTACAAAAGTTGCACAAAAGCAGCTGGGAGTTTGTTTTATGAAGATGCTTCTTGGCTGGGAGTAATGTGACTGTCTGTGATGAAAGGCCCTTGTGTGCATAAATACTATAAATCTCCAGGTAACGCTAAAGGTTGATATACCTAAGGGATCTGTGGTTGCTTAACTGAACCAAATAATGGCATGGCTTGCAGGGAATTTCAATTATGGGTTTAGGGATTCTGTGGTCTTTTTTTATATTTTTGGATTAAGGTGTGCATTTAAAGCAAGCAAGGATCTTCTGAAAAACAAGGAGCAATGGGGAAAAATTGGGAGGCCTCAAGCAGCTCACTTCAATACTATCTGCAGTCTTTGGCCAAGCAGAAGTGCATGATTGGAGTTCCTGATCCTTTACTTTTCTCCATAGTGTCAACCTGCTTGCAGGAAGAATCTTCTACAAGTTGACCAATAATCAACATTTCTACCTGCCTTTGAAGGTCGCTGTTGTCTGTTACTTCATCAGGAATGGCCTGAAAATGAAAAAAGATCTGTAAAATTGGGAGTGTCTTTTTTTAACCATTTATAGACAACCTTAGTACTGTACATTGAATGGCACAAAATGTGGCCACCTGGCTATCACACCTTCACTATATGGCCACAGGTATGTTGACATCTGACCAAATTATTGAAATCAGATGTTTCTGAAAAAGGTAAATCAGGACAAAGAGGTTACGGGGATTTTTGCGGTGCCAAAAAGAGTCCAAGAGGGCAACAATAGCTCAAAATATAAGAAATATATTTAATTGTTACAAAGTTAAAAAGTACAAACAAAAATATTTACAATAATAACAATGGTATGGTGGTCACAGTGATTGGTAAGTTCGGGCAAAATCTATACATTGCACACTAGCCCGACATGTTTTGTTGACTAGGCAAATATAAAAGCAACAATTATAATAGATTACCAAAAAACAAACAAATATACAATTATTAGTAAATGTGAGCATGGTGTTAAAACAGACACCACGGACTAGATCGCTCACCCTACAGAAAGTTCCCACCAAGACAAACGAAAGCCGGGTTCCACAATCCCATATGACCCCCCATGCACAGGGTAGATGATCAAAATTGCAGTCATAGAGGACAGAAAGGCGAGACTATGAAACAAAAAATAAATTAATTTGTTATTAATATAAAAAAAATATAAGATTGAAATGAATGTGAGATAGGGGAGGATGTCTCAAATAATGAATACTTACTGAAGATAGTGCAATTATCGACGCATGCGATCGAAAGCGACTTTAGACTACCTGCCCGATATTAAATGCAGGGAGTAGTGCTAGAATAAAAAGAGGGGAAAGAACTGAATTCCAACGAGAAAATTGTTATTGCAGATCTGGGAATTTCTATGATTCAAAAAAAAATATATATTATTTGGGGATGTTGTATAAAGAAAAAGGTAATCAAAAAATAATAACGGAGGTGAGATGGTAATAAACTTTTAAATTTATAAATGGGACAATGTCTCTTAAAAATCCTTATTTGTAAGAAAAAGGGCACCGTTTACTAAGGAAACCTTTGCTTATGAGAGTAAATTAAACAGTGAGAAGGGTTAAGAAGGTGCTATAGTAAGACTTCCATACGAGATACCTGGTAAGCAATGAATTACTCAGGCACAGTGAGATAAGAATATTTAGCAGCAACAAAACTTACCGGTGGCAGGAGCACCGCTCGATGGAGTCTAGCCCTCCGACTCTGGCTGAACAAACAGCCAGACAAGCCGGTCTTATCTGTCCTCCATTGAGCCGCCGTCTGACATCACTGACTCGATGCGGATGAAGAGATGCCAGAGCGCATGCGCCGGAGACCGAAAAGTCCCTATAAACTACAATACCCATAGGACCCTGCAAGGGAGGGAGGAGTAAAGTCTGTCCAAAATGGACAGTGGTTCAGACGTGACAAGCATCCATCCCCAAAGCAGGGACCCAGGGGAGGTAGCTCAGATGGAAATGCAATGTGGGGCAAAACACCTAGGCATCAACGGAGAATAGGGAGCTGCCCGGCGGTGCAGCTCGGCGTAGAACGGGCATGCAATAATGATATCAATGCGTAACAGAACAGGCACGGATGAGTTGAAAAGGGAGCCAATGAGGGGGAGTAGAGGGGCACAGACATTGGAACACCACAGCCCAGGCCCATCTAGATGTCTGAATGAAAACCAAGCTCTCATTAATACAAATTCACAAATGGAAATAGTTAATTCTATAAACTATACAAAATCAAAAACATAACATAAGTGGTGTGAAATACGTTCAATAATTGAAATACATATTCAATTACTAGCATATTGATTAGATAAATAAATCTAAAATTAAAACCAATGGCTCTAAGGGAGAAGAGAAAAAAAAAAGGCAACACAGGGAAACCAACCCAGGGAGGATAATAGAAGGGAGGCTAACATTAATTGGAGTTAGAGAAAGGGCTTGAAACTCAGGCTCTCATTGAATCCAGGAAATACTGTAGCTTTGAGATCATAGATCCAGCGAGCCTCAAGCTGGAGCAGGATATGATCAACACGGCTACCTCTGGAGTCCAGAGGGACATGTTCTAGTGCCAGAAATTTAATGAATTGAGGGTTAAATTCATGATATATGCCAACATGTCGGCTAATGTTCGTGTCCATCTTATTTTTCTTGATTGGTTTAATGTGATCTCTTATTCGTTTGAACAACTGTCACTTGGTCTTTCCAATGTAAAAGCCACCGCACAAACACTGGGCTAAATAGATAACCCCTGGTGTTTAGCAAGTGACCCTACATTGGATGGAATGCCATTTGCCGTTGGGAAGTTTAAATTTAGTTTTATAATTAACAAATTGGCAAACATCACAACCCCCACAGGGAAAGGTGCCCCAGTTGGTTTGATTTATGCATACACGGGTAGTGTCAAAATGGCTATGGACCAAACGGTCTTTCAAGGAAGGAGCTCATCTGAAAGTGATCTCAGGAAAGTCCTTAATATATTTCCTTGCAATTGGGTCTGCTGACAATAGTGGCCAGAATTTGGTCAGTATTTTTCTAATTTCCATGTGTTGGTTTGAGTAGGGAGTAATAACTCTTACTGTGTCAGATTTGTCTGCCTGTTTGGTGGAAAAGATCAAAGAGCTTTGATTTTTAGCATTAACTCGATTGTACGCTTTTTTAAGACAAGCATGGCTGTAGCCTCTAATTTTTAATCATAGAGGTCCCTAGCGGCAGTTTGGAAATCTGAATCCTTGCTACAATTACGTTTCAGCCGTAAATACTGGCTGTATGGAATACTTTTTACTAAAGAAATAGGTTGGGAACTTTGGGCATGGAGAATAGTATTCCCAGCTGAGGGCTTCCTATATAGTGATGAATCAATTTTACCTTGTGCATCAATGGAAATTACCAGATCCAAAAAACTTATGTTACTCTGACTACAGTGCATAGTAAATTTCAAATTGAAATCATTGATTGAAATAAATCGTATGAAATCATTTAGCTCAGATTGAGTCCCAGACCAAAAAATAAGGACATCGTCAATATAACGGTGCCATGCAATGACTTTGTCATGAAGATGATACAGATCCTCTCTTGAAAAAACCTCCTTTTCTCACCCCCCCAGGTACAGGTTTGCATACGATGGGGGCATGCCCAGGGCATGCTTTGATATCATGATTGCATGCCTGTTCTATGCAGAGCTGCACCGCTGGGCAGCTCCCTATTCTCCCGGTGATGCTTAGGTGTTTTGCCCCACATTGCACCTCCATCAGTGCTATTTCCATCCTAGCTACCTCCCCTGGGTCCCTGCTTTGGGGATGGATGCTTGTCACATCCGTACCACTGTCCATTGTGGACAGACTTGACTCCTCCCTCCCTTGCAGGGCCCTATGGGTATTGTAGTTTATAGGGACTTTTCAGTCTCTGGCGCATGCGCTCTGGCGTTTCTTCGTTCGCATCAAGTCGGTGACGTCAGACGCCGGCTCAATGGAGGACAGATAAGACCGGCTTGTCTGGCTGTTTGTTCAGCCAGAGCCGGAGGGCTAGACTCCATCAAGCGGTGCTCCTGCCACCGGTAAGTTCCGTTGCTGCTAAATATTCTTATCTCACTGTGCCTGAGTAATTGATTGCTTACCAGGTATCTCGTATGGAAGTAAACGGTGCCCTTTTCTTACAAATAAGGATTTTTAAGAGACATTGTCCCATTTATGAATTTAAAAGTTTATTACCATCTCACCTTCGTTATTATTTTTTGATTACCTTTTTCTTTATACAACATCCCCAAATAATATATTTTTTTGGATCATAGATATTCCCAGATCTGCAATAACAATTTTCTCATTGGAATTCATTTCTTTCCCCTCTTCTTATTCTAGCACTACTCCCTGCATTTAATATCGGGCAAGTAGTCTAAAGTCGCTTTCGATCTCATGTGTTGATAATTACACTATCTTCAGTAAGTATTCATTATTTGAGACATCCTCCCCTATCTCACATTTATTTTAATCTTATATTTCTTTTATATTAATAAAAAATGTGTTAATTTTTTGTTTCATACTCTTGCCTTTCTGTCCTCCATGACTGCAATTTTGACCATCTACCCTGTGCATGGGGGGTCATATGGGATTGTTGAACCTGGCTTTCGTTTGTCTTGGTGGGAACTTTCTGTAGGGTGAGCGATCTAGTCCATGGTGTCTGTTTTAACACCATGCTCTCATTTACTAATAATTGTATATTTCTTGGTTTTCGGTAATTCATTATAATTTTTTCTTTTACATTTGTCTAGTTCTTTACGCTACTTTTGTCTTGATTTGCACATCCCCTGAAGAAGCAATCAGCGAAACATGTCGGGCTAGTGTGCAATGTATCGATTTTGCCTGAACCTACCAATCACTGTGACCACCATACCATTGTTATTATTGTGAATATTTTTGTTTGTACTTTTTAATTTGTAACAATAAAATATATTTCTTATATTTTTGAGCTATTGTTGTCCTCTTGGACTCTTTTTGGGACCGCAAAAATCCCCGTAACCTCTTTGTCCTGATTTACCTATATTTGGGATGAGGTGCCTGTTCGAGTGGGTGTTTTACCATTAATCAGACCAACCTTTTGTTCTTTGTTTCTGATAAAGGGTTATGCCCCTGTGTACAAAGCCAGCAAAATGGTTTGAAGAATCTGGTGTAGAGGGACTCAAATGACCTATACAGAGTCCTTACCTCAAAAATTATTGGGATGAATTAGAATGCATCTTGCATGCCTGACCTCACCTTTTAGAGGAATGGGTTTAAATTCACACAGACACACTTAAAGTGATATTAAACCTACATTTTTTTTTTTTTTAATAACAAACATATTATACTCACCTGCCTTGAGCAGCCCCAGTTCTCCTCTTCTAGGATCCCCTGCTGGTGCTCTGGGCTCCTCTATGGGGCACACAGAGCGTGGCTCAGTTCTGCCTTTGCTCCCTCCTCCATGGCTGTGATTAAGAGCAATTAGGCCAATGGCTCCCGGTGCTGTGTCTCAGCCAATAAGGAGGCAGAGACCCAGGAGAGCAGAGGCATTATACACCGCTCCCACACTGCCCCAAAGATGCTGCTTGCAGGACTTTCCTGTCCTGCAAGCACACCAGCCCAGTGTGAAAGCACTCAGGCTTTCACACTGAGGTGGCTTGAGAGGTGCTTTTCAGGCACTTTACAGGCGCTATTTTTAGTGCAAAAATGCCTGAAAAGCGCCCCAGTGTGAAAGGGGTTTAAAAGCTTTTTGAAAAGTCTCCAAAGAAGAGTGGAGGCTCTTAGAAGCAAAAGAGGATGGAGGAGAGGTGAAACACTACATTAATGCCATGACTTTAGGAAGGGATGTTTAACCACCTCAATACAAGGCACTTAATCCCCCTTCCTGCCCAGACCAATTTTCAGCTTTCGGTGCTCTCACACTTTGAATGACAATTACTCAGTCATGCAACACTGTACACAAATGAAATTTGTGTTCTTTTTTTCACACAAATAGAGCTTTCTTTTGGTGGTATTTAATCACTAATGGGTTTTTTACTTTTTGTGCTATAAATAAAAAAAAAAACGTAAATTTTGTGAAAAATTGCCTTTTTCTTTGTTTTTGTCATAAAATTTAGCAAATTAGTAATTTTTCTTCATAAATTTTGGCCAAAATTTATACTGCTATATATCTTTGGTAAAAATAACCCAAATTAGTGTATATTATTTGGTCTTTGTGAAAGTTATAGAGTCTACAAACTATGGTGCCAATCACTGAAAATTGAAAACATCTGATCAGGCCTTCAGTACATCAGGTGAATCTCATTTCTTGAGGTACTAACAAGTCAGAAAAGTACAAATACCCCCCAAATGACCCCTTTTTAGAAAGTAGACATTCCAAGGTATTAAGTAAGTAGAATGGTGAGTTTTTTTAAGTTGTAATTTTTTCCCACAATTCTTTGCAAAAGGAAGATTTTTTTTTTTTTTTTTTCAAAATTTTCATATTAACTGGTTATTTCTCTCACAGAGCATATGCATACAACAAATTACACCCCAAAATACATTCTGCTACTCTTACCGAGTATGGGGATACCACATGTGTGGGACTTTTACACAGCCTGGCCACATACAAAGGCCCAAAATTGAAGTAGCACCATCAGGCAATCTACGAGCACAAATTGCACATCTCATGTCTCAACCACCTATTACACTTTTGAAGGCCCTGGAGCACCAGGACAAAGGAATTGCCCACAAAATGACCCCATTTTGGAAAGAAAACACCCCAATGTATAATCTATGAGGCATAATGAGTCTTTTGAATGGTTATTTTTTTTCCAGAAGTTTTTGGAAAATGTGGAAAAAAAATGAAAACGCATTTTTTTTACACAACGTTGTCCATTTATAAGATATTTCCAACACATAGCAAATACATAGCAAGAATGACACCCCAAAATACATTCTAGTACTCCTCCTGAGTACACAGCCTGACTACATACAAAGGCCCAACATTGAAGTAGCACCATCAGGCGATCTACGAGCATAAATTGCACATCTCATTTCTCAACCACCTATTACACTTTTGAAGGCCCTGGAGCACCAGTACAAAGGAATTGCCACAAAATGACCCCATTTTGGAAAGCAAACACCCCAACGTATAATCTATGAGGCATAATGAGTCTTTTGAACGGGTATTTTTTTTCCAGATGTTTTTGGAAAATGTGGGGAAAAAAAATGAAAACGCATTTTTTTTACACAAAGTTGTGCATTTATAAGATGTTTCCAACACATAGCAAATACATAGCAAAAATGACACCCCAAAATACATTCTGCTACTCCTCCTGAGTATGGCAATACCACATGTGTGGGACTTTTACACAGACTGGCCACATACAAAGGCCCAACATTGAAGTAGCACCAACAGGCGATCTACGAGCATAAATTGCACATCTCATTTCTCAACCACCTATTACACTTTTGAAGGCCCTGGAGCATTTGTCCATTTATAAGATATTTCCAACACATAGCAAATACATAGCAAAAATGATACCCCAAAATACATTCTGCTACTCCTCCTGAGTATGGCGATACCACATGTGTGGGACTTTTACACAGCCTGGCCACATACAAAGGCCCAACATTGAAGTGGCACCTTTAGGCGATCTACGAGCATAAATTGCACATCTCATTTCTCAACCACCTATTACACTTTTGAAGGCCCTGGAGCACCAGGACAATGGAATTGCCCACAAAATGACCCCATTTTGGAAAGCAAACACCCCAACGTATAATCTATAAGGCATACTGAGTCTTTTGAACAGTTACTTTTTTCCAGAAGTTTTTGGAAAATGTGGGAAAAAAATAAAAACGCATTTTTTTTACACAACATTGTCCATTTATAAGATATTTCCAACACATAGCAAAAATTACACCCCAAAATACATTCTGCTACTCCTCCTGAGAATGGGGATACCACATGTGTGAGACTTTTACACAGCTTGGACACATACAGAGGCCCAACATCCAAGTAGCACCATCAGGCGTTCTAGGAGCATAAATTATATAGATAATTTCCTGGCAACCTATCATTTTTGAAGGCCCTTCATATGTCTAACACATAGCATGTACATACCAAGAATTACAATCCAAAATAAATTCTATTGTGGAAAGGGTAAAAAAAAAAAGTATTACCTGTGCTTTTAGTAGTGTCCACAGAAGAGAGCACTGGTCCAGGCAGCAGTCAGGGATGTGCTTAGCAACAGCAATAGTAATTATCCAGGCAGCAGGCAGGAATATTGTCTATAGTCAGCACAAGGATATTGTCAGCATAGCCAAAGCATTTGTCCATAGAAATTATCCAGGCAGAGACAGCCAGCACAGCCATAATATTGGTCCTGGTACACTGTTACCTGCAGACACTCATTATTGTACCGCTCTCCAGCCCTTCATAAACATACTGCCTCTTGCTACAGCTAATTATTTGCATAGTCCAGGAAGCAGGCAGAGGTGTGGTCCGTTCATGCGGCAGGCAAAGGCATGATGGCAGTAAGTCAGCAGCTGGCTGAGGGCCGCAATCGGGTAAGACCTGTGCACAGGGGCACAGGGGTAGAGGCTTCGACCCACCCAAATCTCTATGAAGCCTCCGGACTCCAGACCCTAATCCGGAAATTACAAAATCCGGAGAAAACAAACAAGATAGTTTTCTCCATCCGGAAAAACTATTCTGGAGCCCCTCACATATGTGAGACCCCTGTGTACTATAGTAGCAGGGCAACAGATCAGTCCAAGCGGTAGGCAAAAGCATAGTCCATAAAACAGGCCAGGGTCAGTTAACGTGCAAGCAGTCCAAGCGGTAGGCAGAAGCATAGTCACAAAACAGGCCAGGGTCAGTTCACGAGCAAGCAGTCCAAACGGTGGGCAGAGGCATAGTCAAAACAAGCCAGGATCAGTTCATGTGGAAGCAGTCCAAACGGTAGGCAGAGGCATAGTCAAAAAGCAGGCCAGGGTCAGTTCACGTTGAAGGCAGTGGCATGGTTATTTGGGGAAGCATGGAAAATGATCAGCGAAAATGGGGAAAATATGGGCTAATAGTTTAGGGATGTACGATACAGTTCGAAGCATTCACCAATGCAAAGGCCAGGTTGGGAGGGACACTGGGGGCAATGGAAGCTGGTATCTTTTCGAAAACCTCTTCTGCTGCACACGCAACATCTTTTTTGCCGTCTTCGGCCTGCTTCCGATGGTGAAATGTTGTACGGGAAGTGGTGTTCATGAAGTTGGCTAACAGCATCAGAACGAAGGTCTTTTGGGGGGGTCTTTGTTGATAGATGAGGGACGTGACTACTACTTCTATGAATTTTAGGAAGGGGGCGGGGCTTTCTGTGGATTTTGTGTAGACTATGTAGGAATTGTAAATGGCCAAATGGATTAGATAAATTGCTACCTTCTTGTACCAGAATCGGGACCTCCTTATTGACAAATAGGGCTGAATCATTTGGTCATTGAAATCCACCCTCCCATGTAGAGATTATAGTCTTGGACACATGTCGGTTTTTCAATGGGACCTCGTCTTCGCTGAACTACAATTGTAGTGTCATCATGAATGGTGGACATCATGTGCATGTTCCTGTTATCCTTCCACCTCAAGGCCAGCACTTCATTGCATCTCAGTGTTGCTCTTTCCCCCCTTTGCAGCTTTTTGTTCACTATGGATTGTGGGAAGCCCTTCCTATTTTTTCTTGAGGTTCCGCAGGCCAGGGTTTTCTCGATATATAGGTGTCTGAAAAGGGGCAGGCTGGTATAAAAGTTGTCCAGGTATATATGATATCCTTTTTTCAGAAGTGGGTAAGCCAGGTCCCATACGATTTTTCCAGTTGTGCCCATGTAGGCCGGGCACTCAGGGGGCTGGAGCTGGGAATCTCTTCCTTCATATATGCGGAATGCATATAGATATCCCGTGGCTCTCTCACACAGCTTGCAAAATTTGACTCCGTATTTGGCCTTTTTGCTAGGAATATATTGTTTTATTCCTAGCCAGCCTGAAAATGGTACCAGGGACTCATCCACACATATATTCTTCTCGGGGACATAGAGTTCTGCAAATCGTTGGGAAAATAAATTTATCAATGGGCGAATTTTGTATAGCTTATCGGAATTTGGATGATTGCGGGGAGGGCACTGGGTGTTGTCATTAAAATGAAAGAATCTCATAATCATCTCATATCGGGACCTGGACATTGCGGCAGAATACATGGGCATATGGTGGATGGGGTTGGTGGACCAATAGGTATGTCCTTCATTTTTTTTTGTAAGCCCCATATTTAGGGTGAGGCCCAAAAACAATTTGAATTCCTCCAAATTCAAATCTCTCCACTCAAACGGACGGCATAAGATGATTGGGGGTTGCTGGCAATATAGTGCTGGGCATACAAATTTGTCTGGCCCACAATGAACCGCAGCAAAGTGTCGGGCAAAAACAGGTGAAAAAAATTGATCTCTATGAAATTTTGGGTGTTGGCCTGCACACCTGGCTGTGCTGTGGGGGGGAATAATTGGTGATCCCGAGCTGGAAGGCAGCCATGTTGGGTTGGCAAGACCATCTAGCATGTATGTAGCGGCCCTGGCTCTTGGGGGACGTGACACTCCAGTAGTTGGGGGAGTTGAATTTCCTGTGCTGGTACTCAGGTGTGATGTGGCAGCACTGGTACTGGGCCTGGGCATTTGTGCGCAGGGCCTATTTCTGGCAGCAGCACTGGTACTGGACCTTTGTTCCTGGGGCCTATTGCTGGCGGCAGCACTAGTACTGGGCCTTTCTTCCTGGGGCCTATTTCTGGCGGCAGAGCTGGTACTGGGCCTGGAAATATAATCCTGGTTGCTGGCGGCTTCCTGGTTTCCAGAGTGTCGTGCCCTTTTAGGAGGGACCCATTCTTCATCCGAATCATTGCTACTCTCGATCGGTTCAAATGCCGAATTTGATTCGGAATCAGAATTGGACTCTGATGAGAACTCCCCGGTGCTCAGTCATAGAGAGGATCTGGAACGCCTCCTCACAAGTATATCCTCTTTTGGACATGGCTGTGTGGCGGGTAGCTGTGCGACGGGTGACAGATGGGTGGCAGGTGACGGTCACTGATGGGCTGTGCAATGGGTGGCAGGTGACGTACACTGAGAGGTGATGGTGTGATGGGTGATGGTCACTAATGGGTGACAGGCAATGGTCACTGATGGGTGACAGGCCACGGACGGTGATGGGTAATGGTCACTGATAGTTGACAGGCGACGGTCACTGATGGGTGACAGGTGCACCGCTGATGGTCACTGATGGGTGACAGGGCACAGTCACTGATGGGTGACGGATGACAGGGCACAGTCACTGATGGGTGACGGGTGAGAGGGCACGGTCACTGATGGGTGACAGGCCACGGACGGTGACAGGTGATAGTCACAGATTGTTGACAGGCGATGGTCACTGACAGGCGATGGTCACTGATGGGTGATGGGTGCACCGCTGATGGTCACTGATGGGTGACAGGGCACTGTCACTAATGGGTGACGGGTGACAGGGCACGGTCACTGGTGGGTGATGGGTGACAGGGCAGGTCACTGATGGGTGACGGGTGACAGGGCACGGTCACTGGTGGGTGATGGGTGACAGGGTAGGTCACTGATGGGTGACGGTTGCACCGCTGATGGTCACTGATGGCAGTCTCTTATGTGACAGGTGCACTTTTATGGGGTGACTGTTGGGTGACAGATGACAATTGGGGGGGTGATGGGACAGGTGTGGTGTTTGTGCAGACACTACTAACATAGATCTGTAATTAGCTGCTCCTGGCTCTTCTCTCCTCACACTGGAAATGGTGTGTGAGGAGAGAAGGGCTAGTAACAGCTAGTGACAGCTCTTTGTTTACAGTTAGTGATCAGCTGTGAATGGATCACAGCCGATCACATGGTACACAGCCCTGGCCAATGGCCGTGTACTATCGTCGGTGACAAGCAGTGTTCCCGGGAACACGCCGTCACCGACGTGCACGCGCAGCGCGCTCACGACTGCGCGCATGCGCCGTGCAATGCGGGGATGTACCATTCGTGATCAGCCGTGACTTCATCACGGCCGATCACGTGGTAAACAGCCATGCCCAGTGGCTGTTCACCCCTGTCGGTGACGAGCGGTGTCTCGGTGACACGCTGCCACCGACAGTACAGGGCTGCGCGCTCCCGATCGCACGCATGCCCTGTTTAAACGGGCTCACATCATGTGACGTCCGCCCAGAACAAGAGGCTTACCGTCCCGCCGTCATATGACGGTGGGCGGTAGGCTAGTGGTTAAAAAGCTCATATACAGTAAGTGTAATGGACAGATGGACAGGCCTGAAGGGCCTGGTATGGACTTTGGGGAGATCCCCATGCCTTAATATTCATACCAGACCTAAAGGGCCTGGTAATGGACTAGGGGAGTACTCACAACATTTTTTCAATGATTTTTATCTATATTGCCAGGATCCAACAATACTATACAGCCGCTAGCAGTTTAAATCATATTTTTTCCTTTAGAAATATCATTCTGCTGTGGTACTGTTATGAACAGGGGAAAGATGTGCCACTTTACAGGCAAACTAAGGAGACCCCCCAGGCACAATATTTAAAGTAATATTTCATTTTTTTGTTTCATTTTAAGCATTATTAAAATCACTGCTCCTAAAAAAAACATCTGTTTTTAAAACTTTTTTTTGCATTGATACATGTCCCCTGGGGCAGGACCCAGGTCCCCAAACGCTTTTTTATAGCAATAACTTGCATATAAGCCTTTAAAATTAGCACTTTTGATTTTTCACGTTCATGTCCCATAGACGTTAACGGTGTTCGCATGTTCGCACAAATCTTTTGCCTGTTCGCATGTTCTGCTGCGAACCGAACCGGGAGGTGTTCGGCTCATGCCTATTACCCTTGTAAAGCGGGCTGTCTATTTGTCTTTAGTATATCAACCCCATATTGTCAAAGTTTGTCTGAGCTGCTGACAGTTCTGTGTAGAAAGAGATACAATTTTTTTTTATAATTACTTTATTTTGGCATCAGTAAATGCCTCCGATGGCAGTATTGGTCTTACCGTGCTTTTTGTTTGACAATAGCCTGTTTAGTAGCCCTACAAATGACCAGAATTGAACAACATGATTTGCTAGAAAGTTTTTTGAACTTCAAACTTTGCAAAATTTGCAAAACTGTTCATGAACTGAACCCAAGCAAATTTGTCCATATCAATGAGGCAGTAGAGTACAGGTTCTACAATTTTGAAAACATTGAGTTAATCTTCATAAATATCACATACGAATACAAGTATAAAAGATGGATGACAGTGGAGGCGTTTCCTACAGCAACTAATAGGATCCCACCTGCTGCTCTTGCAATACAGGTTACAAAATAAAGTGAAACTTGTCAACTGAGCCCTATTATTTGATAATGGGTTTTCTTTGTTCTCTGAGCAGCCTGTTCTATACAGAGAC
Organism: Aquarana catesbeiana; assembly: GCF_042186555.1. Lineage (NCBI taxonomy): Eukaryota > Metazoa > Chordata > Amphibia > Anura > Ranidae > Aquarana > Aquarana catesbeiana. The sequence goes on along the minus strand of NC_133334.1, from coordinate 244,251,341 downwards.
ACTGAACACAGGGGAATAGCTTAACTTCAAAAAATATGTTCTGCAACAGTTTTTAGACTTTCCTATTCACCTATGAAAAATGAACAAACCTTCTAAAAAAAAAAATTATTTGAGCACATCTGAAATTCATTAGATACTGGTAATTAGAACTATATAGATATTTGAAAGCCATGAATAGTTCATTTATTGTACCATACTAAATTTGCTGCCAGTTTTATTATTCATTGTATAATATGGCAATAGAATTGTTGCATTAAGCACCTGTCATCTCCTTCAGATTAGCAAGAGAAAATGCAGAGCCGAACGTAAAGAATTTGCATTTATTAATCTGACAAATGTGTTGGTTGGGTGGCTTTCATGACAACTTCTCTGTTACATTGGATGTCATAAATGACATCATTGCTGTCAGAGATTACAGCACAGGCAAGAAAGGCTTGCAGCTCTAGGTTGTCTTAACTGTGTAGATAATAAAATGCCCAGGTTTTATTCTGAAAATAGATCCGATTTTAGGGCTTATGGAACTAGGAAAGTTCTATAAAACTTAGTAAAAAAAAAGCAGTTTGTAACATTTGCATATATCAATGCAGGAAACATGCTACTAGGATTCTTTAAAGCTGAATTCCAGGCACACACATATACAGTACATGTATATAGTTGGTACATAAACATAGGAGCTCTTTTACCTGCCACAGGGTTTGTATTTATGGCCACACACATCCTTTACACAGCCCTGCCAGAAATCACAACCAGGTTGGTGACTTGACTTTTCTGCTGTATAATTAAGGGTTGTCTCCCTTACACAAGCCCTCTTTTGGAGAAAAAGGAGTGGAAATGCTATGGCTTTAGGATTGTCCTTTTAATGTACAGGATTAAAAAGGTAGTTTTGTTTAGGTATCTGGATTGAGGACTAGCTGCTTCTTAACGCCAGGGAATCTCCACTGACCCCCTAAGGAAATCAAGACTGAAGTGTCACCAGAAACTTCCATGTTCATATACAGCTTTATTCCAAAATCATATAAAAGGAATGGTCACCAATGCAGTGCATTTTGGGTGCCAAAACAATGCCCCCTTCATCAGAGTTTTGCCAGATTTTTTTGAAACATAGATTGTCAGCAGCTGGTTTAAGGACCCTAACAGCTTACTTTATATATTTTAAATAATACATAATTATAAACTGTAAACTGAACTCTAGGCAAACAACTATATACACATATAAAATGCATGTATTGAGTAGGGCACCCATTGCTACCCCTTCCTTGCAACTAAGTTAAAACATGTAGAATTGAACTCCCCTAAGCCCATGTGCCCTTGGTTAACCATTAGGGGGTGTATTGCCAGTGGTGCAGACTGGGAAAGGATGTTATTATTTGGGTGTGACCTGGTAAAGCTCTGTTTCACCTTGGGCTCCTGCTTAGGGTAGGATGTGTGTTGGATGTTGAAGGACAGGCCTGTGCCTGTAAGACAAGGCCGGAGGCGTAGGCACATAATACCCTACTGGAAGTGGTGTATCCCAGCAAGAGTGGATCCAATACTAGGGAGGAGCACCAGGGAAGAACTTTGACTGGAGGTGCCCAAAAGCTTGCAGTTTGGCTTGGATCTTACTGGTAGCTTGGTGTCCCACCCAGGGAATTTGCACAAAATCTTCTCTACAGGATTAACCATTTCAGTACTGGACTATTTCACCCCCTTCCTGCCCAGGCCATTTTCATTTGTCACACATTAAATGGCAATTAGTCATGCAATAATGTGCCCAAATGAACTGTATATATATATATATATATATATATATATATATATATATATATATATATATATTTGGAAACAGATAGAGCTTACTTTACTTAGTATTTAACTTTCACTGAGTTTTTATTTTTGATTTTTTGCTATATAAAGGAAAAAAGAAAGTTTTTCTTAGTTTTTGTTATAAAATTGAAAATAAATAGTCTTTCTTCATGATTTAAGGTCACAATGCATACTGCTATATTTATTTTGCATATTAACCATACTTAGATTTATACCCAAAAACACATTCTACTACTCTTTCTGAGTATAACGATACCACATGTGTGAGATTTTTTCACAGCTTAGTTACACAGAGAGGTCCAAAACTCAAGGAACACCTTCAGGCATTTCAGGGACATCACATTTTTTAAAGCCCTGGAGCACCAGGACAGTAGAAACACCCACAAAATTATCACACTTTGGAGAGTATTTTTAAGAGGCATGGTGGTCTTTTTAAGATTTATTTTTTGGAACAAAGTTTTGAAAAATGCAAAAACAAAATGAAAATGTATTTTTTACACAAAGTTGTCAATTTAATAACATTTTTCTCGTAGACAGCAGGGGCATACTTGGAATTATAACCCATAACACATTCTAATTCTCCTCCCAAGTATGGCAATACCACGTGTGTGAGACTTTTCACAGTTTGGACTGATTATGTACTGGATATTTTATCTTGTGTATCACACAAATCAACCAATTGTAACAAAACCAATGTACTGTAATGGTCACCTCTGTATGAGTTGTCAGAGTATATAGCTTAGTGTAACATCACTTAGCAGTCCCTATTCCTTTAAGCCTTGCCTACTAGTACAATGCTGCCCCCAGGAATACCATGTCCAGGGAGAGAAAAACTCACCCAAACTCTACTGTTATATAGTATAGTTGGTGTGTAGAGTTGTCAGTGCTCTGGCTAATTAAGCTCACAAAAGATCCATAGAAAGTACAGGCCGGCAATTCGACAACGTCTCCATAGAAAATATTTATTTAAGCATTACAGCAATAACATCGTCCAAAATTCTGACACGTTTCGGCCTTAGGCCTTCATCAAAAATGCTTTTGATGAAGGCCTAAGGCCAAAACACGTCAGTATTTTTGGATGATGTTATTGCTGTAATGCTTAAATAAATATTTTCTATGGAGAAATTGTTGAATTGCCGGCCTGTACTTTCTATAATACCATGTCTACTTGTCCGGAAGTACAGGAGGCTGAAGAAAGTAAGAACAAATAAGTTCCTGTGTTTCCAGGAGTGCAGTGGTCTGCAGGAGATGACTGGGACTGGTGTACTGCAGTAAAGTAGTTGGTCAGATGTGCAAATTTTGTCATTTCAGGCAGCAGGCAGAGCCATGGTTAAAAAACAGGTAAAAGATTGGTCTTATCAGCAGGCAGAAACATAGTCAAAAAAGCCCAGTATCAGTAAAGGTGGAATGCAGAGGAAACACTGCACGGTGGTCAGCAATACTGTTGCTGGCTGCACTGGTCTGGTGACAGTGGGACTTGTGTAGCAGTGATCGGGAATACTCTTGCTAAGCTACACTGGTGTAGTGACGCTGCAACTGGTGTGGTGGTCGTAAGGAACACTGCTGCTGGTATACACTGTTCTGGTGACACTAGGACTGATGTGGTGGTGATCAGGAAAACTGTTGCTGGCTGCACCGGTTTGGTATGGTGGGAATCAGGAACACTGATTCTAGCTACACTGGTCTGGCAACACTGTGACTGGTGTGTTGGTTATTGGAGACACTGAACGGCTGCACTATTAGGCCTCATACACACATGAGGTTGGGGGGGTCGGCAGTAAAACCTTGTGGTTAATCAGCTGTTTTACCACCTCTCAACTGCTACCCCCTTTAGCTGCAGAGGCCATGTGATGTTTTGCTTCACAGCTGTGAAAGGAATGATACCCCCTATAAGCTCATCAATTGCGGCCCATTCAAGTGAACGAGGGCGCTTTTTCTGGCTCTAAGGGGTTAGAGCAGTGGAGAGGAGGAGGAGATACAATGCCTTCTCATTGCCTGTCAAATGCTCTCTGAAGAGCAATCAAAACACAGATCACTCTTTAGAGAGCATTGTCATTACCTTATGGTTGAATGTACCTTTATACACTACTGCATCTTTGTCTTCCTTATGATTCGTTGTTTCTGAAGTTCATATTTTGTATCTGTAAAGGCTGCTACACCTCCTATTTGAGACCTTCACACATTGTTCTTTACTCTGTGAAAATTCATTAAAAGCATTTCTCAGAGAGCATTTCACATGGTGAGCCTACAGTATGACTGGTGAAACTCAGTGGTGATACTAGTCTATGACTGTTGTAGTGGTGATCAGGGAAACATAGGAATGGTGGGCTTGTGATCAGGGGCACTGGGGGTGATGTGGCAGTAATCAGGGACACTGAAACTGGTGTGGTGGTGATCAGGAACATTGTGATTGGTGTGACAGTGATTAGGGGCACTGAGACTGGTGTTGTGGTGATCAGGGACAACTGGTGTGGTAGTGATTAGGGGCACTGTGACTGGTGTGGTGGTCATTAGGGACAATATGGCTGGTGGCTGGTGTGGTGGTGATCAGGGACACTGTGGCTGGTGTGGTGGCCATAAGGGACACTATGGCTGGTGACTGGTGTGGTGGTGATCAGCAGGAACACTATGGCTGGTGACCGGTGTGGTGGTGATCAGCAGGGACACCATGGCTGGTGTGGCTGTAATTGGGAACACTGAATGGGCAGCTGTGATTAGGGACACTGACTGGCACTACTGGTCTGGTGAAATTGTATAGTTGTGGCAGTGATCAAAAAAAAGACTCCTGGCACACACAAACAGGCATACCCCACTTTTAAGTACACAAAGGGGTTTATTTACTAACACTAGAAGGTGCAAAATCAGGCTCACTTCTGCATAGAAACCAATTAGCTTCCAGGCTTTATTACCAAAGCTTAATTGAACAAGCTGGGGTAAGAAGCTCATTGGTTTCTATGCAGAAGTGAGTCTGATTTTGTACTTTCTAGCTTTAGTAAATAAACCCCATTGTGTACTTAAAAGTGGGGTATGCCTGTACTGTACAGTGATATTAGAGCAGCCAGTCATTGTACAGGATCTTGCATCTCAGTATATGATCCGTTCTGTCTGAGGGACACATCAATCACAGATTCGCACCCCACCCCGGAAGAAGTGTACAAAGTGCACGAGTAGGAAGACATATGGGTACATCCTCCCAGAGCTGCACTTGTCACACCCAGCCAGCCATATATGTACAGTGGCCAGGCAGGAAGTGGTTAAAGGTCTTCCTCTATGGCTTAAAGGCCTTTTACCTGTGAATTCCATGACTCTGATTTCTCTTGGAACCTGCTATGTCTTTTGAGGTGTTCTGTGCCCTAACCCTCTCTCCCAGGAGTTTATAGCAGTCAATAAACTTTTTATGCATCTTAAAGTGACTGAAGACCACCTGTCCACAACCTCACTCTTTGTCAAGGGCTCTACCCTGAGGTCAGAGGTGAATTGTCAGTACGCTCAACCCTCTACCTGTGAATTATGTGTGAATGGTTTCTCTTGGAACCTGTTATGTCCTTTGAGGTGTCCTGTGCTCTTACCCCCTCTCCCATCAGTTTATGGCTAATAATAAACTCATTGGGGGAGATTTACTAAAGCTGGAGCACCCAGAATCTGGTGATAACCAATCAGCTTCTAACTTCAGCTTTTTCCATTAAGATTTGGCAATAAAACCTGGAAGCTGATTGGTTTCTATGCAGAGCTGATCCAGATTTTGCACTCCCCAGTTTTAGTATATAACCCCCATTGTGTATCTTAAAGTTACCGAAGTCCATCTGTTCACAACCTCATTGTACTTCAGGGACTCTACCCTGAGGTGAAATGTCAGTCCATTTCCTCCAACATTTTCTGCGCCAAGAGATAGAGAGTTGCTACACTTAAAAAAAAAAAAAAAAGATTGATTAACTAATGAATACAGGACTTGTATTTTCTGATATTTTTTAGGACATTTAGGGGTTGATTTACTAAAGGCAACTAGACTGAGCGCTGTACAAAGTGCAATTGCACTCTGCAAGTGCAGTTGCTCCAGAGTTTAGTAAATGAGGTAAAGCTTCACTTTCCAAAGAATACTCAATCGCGTGCAAGGAAAATAAAAAAAAAAACAGCATTTTTGCTTGCACATGATTGGATGATGGAAGTCAGCAGAGCTTCTGCTCATTTACTAAGTTCTGGAGCAACTGCTCTTCCAGAGTGCAACTGTACGCTGCACAGTTCACAGTCTATGTGCCTTTAGTAAATCAACCCCATTTAGTTTTGTAGGACAGTAAAACATTTGAGATAGTTTTCCTTTAGTGTCCATATGTACGAAAGCCATAGACTATATAAATACCCTCAGGTGAATGCTGAAGCTGGAAGGACATGGGCTGAACTCCGTGATTTGCTATCTTTTTGTATGAACCTCAATACATGACCCTTTACGCCCAAACATTTTTTACCAGTCAACTATACTGCACTTGATGTGTTCACTACATGTGTATCTGTCTGCAGACTTGTCTAAAAAGAGACATGTCTTAAATTTGATTATTTCGGACAACTACCTTGCCAATTTCACATTTCAAAATTGCTAATACTTTCTGTCAGATCTACGTGGGATACCAGTTTTTCTTCTTTCATATTGATGTAATAATGTTGGATATTATGTATGTGTTAATGCAGTACTGTAGCCACACTTCCATTACATGTAGAATAGAGTCTCCTGTCATCCCGGCATACATTGAAACTGAGATATAAAGGATTGAACAGCCAGTATATTAACCTACACAACAATTTAATCCTCCAAACAGCTTTGTGCGCGAGCTGATGCCACGAAGCATCAGCCTCTCAGCGGGAAGCAGAGTCTACTCAAAAGAAGTTTAAATGATAATATTTCCTCGGAGGGATGTGCCTTATGCTTAACATTGTGTAAATGCTTCGAAATTCTGTTTCATATAATTCCAAGAGCATAGCGCGACTGCTGCCAAATAACAAAATAAATTTTGTGCTTAATTGCAAACTATTTTTCTGCTGTATATGAAGTTCTACCACCATTCATATTGCTTGTTCCCTTGGTCTCCAGCAGGGATCGGCAGGCATTTTCTGTAATAAAATAATTTTTTAGCTCTTTGCAGAATGCTGTGAAAAAGTTCAGTTTTTGAAGTTAAATCAGATTTTTAAGTTTTGAATAAAGGAAAAAAAAAACACTTTATTCATAAATGAAGTCCCACTTCAAATGCAAGGAAATACATAGTAGATGTACTAGTTTCATTATCTACATCACACATTTCTTGCATCTTTGTGTAGGGATGTGATCTGGAGCTGTCATATTAAAGTGACCTCATGCATTATATAGAGTTTCATTTCTGATTGTTATTTCTTTACAGGATTTGTGAAGTGAGGAGAGAATGCGGTTATTAATTAATAGTATAGCCAGTAGTAGTCTATTGGACTTGTTCTTTAATGTCAAAGACATTTTGCCACTCTTAGATTGCTCCTCAGTAAAGCTGAGTGCCAGGAACATACCCCAGCATTTATAGCCCCACTGGTAACTCAGTCACCCTAATGCCAGGGCACCATGAACCAGGTACATTTTAAGGTGTTCAGGGCACCATGGGAAGCTTATGCTCCTGAGGTCAATGCCAGTTACATTGAAATACCCCCAGGCACCCTCTGTGGCTTGCTAACATGAATTGCAATGACACTTCTAGGGTACTTCTGCTAGTATCTCACATGTGCTGATCTAATCACTTCTCTACAAGCCTTATATAGAAGGCACGTGTGATTTTAAACTGGCCCACAGGCAGAGGAATACTGTGAACCTTTAGCCTGAGGGCAAATACATTGCCTGAGGGCAAATACAAGAGGGCAATCATTTCTTGGTATGGATAGATTTCTTTGGGCTAAAGAAAGTGCAAGACACAAAGTGTGCTGCAATGCCGCAGTGATTAGCGGGATTATTAAAAGAAAGAGGATCCTAAGGAACATGGTTTACAGTAACACTTTCTATCACACCTTCTAGCTTCAGCTTGCCATTCGCTCTGGAAGATGCTGTGATTGCAGGTCTGAACAGGTAGATGGTGGTTATGTATGTTATCATGAATGGTCCTGGGTCAAATGTCCTTCTGCCAGACTTCCCTTAAAGTGTTACTAAACCCAGTACTCTGCATTTACTATATCTGATCTCCCATAGTACACAGAACTCAGAAATGCAATTATTTTAGTAAATATAAGCTGTTAAATGCCTTTTCTCATCAGCAGTATATGGCAGTCTTGTGACTTCTATCAGTGCCTGGTTAAAGCTTGTAGGAGGAGTTTTCATTCTACTCTGACTGTCCTATGAGGCTTCAGGACTGGTGACCCTTTGTCTGAACAGTGCTGATTGGTCCTATGCTGATCACATGCACCCTCCCAAGAAGAAAGAAAAACTCTCTAGCCATGCACACCAAAGTGAGCATGTGCAGAGTGACTCCAAAGGCTCTGTCTTATCAGGAGATGGATTAGGGACAGTGGAAGAAGGGGAGGACCAGAGAAGACAGGACCAAACAGCCTTTTTACACAATGCATAGGACTAACCCTTTAGGTTCCGCAGTGAGTATAACAAGCATGCTTTACTGCATATACAGACTGATTTTACTATTGTGGGTTTAGTAACACATTATGTCAATTATGTCAACTCCCTCCTCCTTAAGGAACAGCTGGCATACCGACACCGAAAGGCTCCAAAGAAATTGGACCTTATATGCCAAAACTGGTTAGATAACCCCAATCTTGCCCCTCCCCAGCTAATAATGGAAAGACTGCTACAGTTATAGACTCTAATGTAGTTGATAGGATCTCCTCCAGAACTTGGGGCCTCTCCTATAATGCATAAACTGTGCAGATGGTAACTAATGTGGTAAAAAGGCCCATAGACAAGCCTGGAGGAAGGAGCTTATTCCTTGTAATACTCTATTTCATTTTGCTTTATTTTTCTATTATTTAAAAGTGTTTTTTTTTTAGTTTGTTTATTCTAAGTTCTACAAAAAACGAGATTATATGTGCTTAACAATAGGTAGCTGCATTATAAGTACGTACATGTTTGATTTTGTGCACAATCCAACTGTGGGAAAATATGTTTCTCCCTATTATTGTAACTCAGTTACCCATTATTCTTGTCAATAAAAAAAGTTTTGATTAAAAAAAATAAAAACTTGTCCCACTAGATTTTTCACTCCACATATCAGGTAACCCACAAATACCTAACCTAGTACAGGTAGTACGTGCATGTTCCCAAGTTAGTTCCACCAGCAGCATTGTTTTTTTTTTCAAAATAGATTTGTAAGACTGTAATTTATAATGTCAAGCTGAATAGCCATGGGTAGCTAAAGATGATTCTAAATTTAATTGTATTAACCAAAAAGCATTATCCAAATATCTTTATTGCTAAGAGAACCCGTGTCATCTGTGGTGCTTCAATTAAAAACAGAAAGTGAACAGAAAAGCAGGACCTGTGGGCCTCAAGAGGAGCTTAATCATAAGCGCTTCAGTGAAGATTAGATGCAACGCAAAACATATCATACTATTGTCTTATTTGTGGTTTCCAGGGGCTGATTACCTCTTCACGGTCTACTTATTTTTCCATGTATGTGCATAATAATTTTCAAATTACCTTATTATTCACTGTGGTTAAAATATATATATATATATATATATATATATATATATATATATATATATATATATATATATATATATATATATATATATATATATATATATATATATAAAGCACACTGAATAGTAATGTAATTTTAAAATTCTTACACAAATACATGAAAAAAAATAAGTAGAGTTAAAGCTTTTATTTATTCATTTTTTTGGGAAATGAAGAACTCCACTCTGATGGAAGGGGAAACCCTTTTTTTTAACATGGCAATGACCAAATTTGCTAAAAATTACCAATAATATTTCCCTTGCAATGGAAAATTGTCTTTTTGTAGGGTATACAGTCTAGGACGTTTGTGTTGCCTACCATGTATATCACATTATGCTGATTGACAGCACACCCTACACTTTGCAAAACAAAAGAAGTATTTTTTGCATTATAGCAGCTTTAGCTATCAGACTGGAACCACTATGGCATTAAAAGGTGTGGGTGGATTGAAGAAGAAAACACAAAGTTATATGGGGTGCAATGGCTCCAGTGAGGTTGTTTTTAAACCCGAAGAAGGTGCTCCTTATAAACAGATGACCCTCAAGTTTAGAAGCTACATATATAAAGCCCAAAAAGAGTGTCAGATTGATGATCTGGGAGTAAAAAAAGGTGAACAATACATAATAGCCTAAGCGTTTCGTGGGTTTAAAGGTATCCCTCCTTCTTCAGGGTTCAGATATTCTATAAACCCGGGAGGACTCAAAAAGGCAAAATCAATACAATTAATCGTCTGATGGAAAAAAATGAAGAAGCAAAATTGCAGCAGCAACTTGCTAAAATAGCCAGCAGAGGATATTTGTCCATTTGTGCTGTTTAGCATTATTGGAGGAATTTGTTATATTTCCTTTTGGAAGCTAAATGAAAGACATCTATGAGTGTATATGATCCACCACGATCAACGCATTAGTACTGCAGTTATCCCACTGCATCCCACCGCACAGCAGACACTAACAGTTGGGGGTTCAGGCAGAGAATGATAAAGTGTTAGGGAGTGCTTCAGTGTTAAGGAAGTATAGTACTTCCTTATTAGGGCACTGATGAGAAATAGGAAGAAATTAATGGAGTCCACCGGGGATGAGGGGAGAAGTATTGTCAAATCTCACAGTGGATTCAATTTTGCCAAAACCAATACAGAGATGGTTAGCTGAAGGTTTCTTGGGGAAAAGCTTTTTTATTTTCATTATTATAGAGGAATGTTTAACCCTCTTGTGTTTTTTGTGCGTTTGATTATTTTTTTGTGTTCTGTAACTTTATCTTTTTTTGAATTTGGCAAACATAGTCAAAAGCCACCCTGATTTTACCCTTCCTATTTAGTCCCCTTTTACACATGCGGACCACTTGTCCATTTTTCATCTCTTTCCGTTGGTGGATTAAAATGGGCATCAATGCAGCTCTATGAACAAATGGATATAAAAGGATGATTATACATTTACATCCATTTACATCAGCACCTGTCAACATCTGTTTTTTTGGAACGGATCACAGACCTATTTTTGCTCCAATAAAAAAATTCAACGGATGAAAAATGGATGTAAAGGGAGAAATGGTGTGTTTTTGCATTGCTTTTTAGGAGATGGCACCCACAGAGCACATTTGAATGATTTAATTTGCTCTTCTTACCATTATCTCATTCATGGATCCAGTGTTGGTGGTCAGAAATAGACATGTGCACACTGAAATATTTCATTTCGGAATTTCGTTTTCGTCCCAAAAATAAATTTATTTAGTTACTCCCGAAATTTGTTTTTATTTATTTTGTTTTTCGTTAAAAATTGCATTCGTCCTAAAATCCAAATTAATTAAGGTTGAATCTGTCATTGAAGGCTTATGGTGTCTGTCGAATGTTCAAAGGAGATTCAACGGAGCAGCTAAACTGTACGTGTACATTTCCGGTCGAATTTTCCACCTACAAGCTAGCTGTAGTACAATTCTAATGTTGCATGACTAGTAATAATTATATTTATTCATTATTTTACTAGTCAACCAACATTAGAATTTTTCTATAGCCTATGGGCGGATGCATTTGACCGGAAATGTACGATTGCAGCGTCGTACAGTTTAGCTGCTCTGTTGAATCTTCTTCGAACTTTCAACAGACACCATAAGCCAAAGATTAGATGTTTGTATGTTTTTCGATGCTTTGTCGAATCTTCGTTGTTCATGTTGAATGGTCTACTCTACCCCAACAGTCAGCCAACTTTCACATTCGTTTCTCAATCTCCAAGTGCAATGGTGGGCGCGGCATCCGACGTTGTGTCAGATATTGATATGGCATTATAATATAATAATCTATAATAATAAATCCCCCCACACAACACGGGCAGCCTCTGAGGCTATCACAACACTAACAACACTAGTATCATTATCAAGTTCACAACACTAACACAATAGCAGCAGATTATTATGAAAAAGTTAAGTTGAACTGTAGCTTGCTTCACTATTGTTCTGCTGCTGTGCTTATGCTTAATTGATAAATAATTCAGGTTCTCTGACAAACGGACCAGCTAAGATTGACTGTCTTCTGAAATGATTCAGTGTGTGTGTCTCTCTGCTAGCAAATCATAAGTGAAAGTAAGTTGGCTGTACATGTGTACTTAGTTTTAGCTATTTTACTGCCCCTCCTCTTTGGTTACAATCTGCCAATAACATTCATCATCATCATTATTTTTATTTTACTTCCCCCACCCAATTCCAACAGCAATCTTTTCTCTTTATGTCGAATCTTTTCTCTCTATGTCGAATCTTTTCTCTCTATGTCGAATCTTTTCTCTCTATGTAGAATAATCTTGGACTAATAGAGTTAAGGTTAGGCACATTCGACCACAGGTTTGATGGACACAGATTGTTATTGTCAGCATCATGTCGAATCTCCTATCTATATTGAACTGTTGTCGCAACAAAATGAAAATATAGCATTTGTTTATGTCGGATCTTTCGGTTTTCGTATTCTGCACTTTCGTTATCGTTTGTTAAAACGATAACGAAAATACCGGAAATTCGGACGAAAATGCATTCGGATGAAAACGAATGCACATGTCTAGTCAGAAATTCCTATGCAAGCTTTGACTTTCTGGGAAATTCTAAACTTGAACAGGGCTATCAGGAAGGGTATGCCAGAAGTTTTCTTTAGGTGGATTTCTGTGGGCAGTAGTAGGCCATTATGCAGACTTATGCCGTGTACAGACGACCGGTTTTGCCGTCGGAATAAACTCCAAAGGTTTCACCGACGGAACTGTGACGGAATTCCATTCCAGCGGTCTTGCCTATACATGGTCAACCCAAAGTCTGATCAAAATCCAACCATCCAGAATACGGTGACGTACAACACTTACGACAGGACTAGAAAAAGGAAGTTCAATAGCCAGTAGCCAATAGCTTCCGTCTCGTACTTGCTTCAGAACATGCGTCATTTTTGGTCCGTTGGAACAGCATACATACGATGTCCTGATGTATTTTCCAGATAAGAATAGGTTCCGTCGGAAATATTTAGAACATGTTCCATTTCTAGGTCCGTCAGAATTTTCGAAAAAGTAAGTCCGATGAGGCCTACACACGATCGGAATAGACGATGAAAAGCTTCCGTTGGACTTTTTCTGTCGGATATTCCACTTGTGTGTATGCGGCTTTACACATCCTCATGTTCCTACACGTGCATCATTCACTAACATAGGCACCAGATGAGCTGAACCAGTGTTTAGGTTGAGTGCTGTTTTGTCTACAGCATTTTTCGTGTGATCTGTGACAGATTACCTGCATCTGATACCAATTACTGACCTGGCTTATTCTGACCATCCCTTGAAGTCTGCCTGCACTGACCTTGCTGACCACTGCCTGCTTTGTTTTCCACTGTACTGCTGATCTGATACCAACTCCAGCCTGCACCTCGCTCTTGTCTATGTAATTGTGCCCGATCTGATTACCAATCTCTGATCCGGCATGTCTGATTTTGCTGTTCCTCTATTCATTGTCTAGCAATCTGCTTCAAACGCCTACCCTATACCAGTACCTGCTCAATACCTGTCTTTACCAGCCTGCTTCTTACCTGTCATCACCCAGCCAATCCAGTCCACTGTGGTCCACTGTTGGCTTCCTTCTAATCCAGGTTGAACACCCTGCTTGGCGATATCTTCAGGCACTCATACCACTCTGTGCTCTTGTGTCATCTGTCCATTCTATCGGGGACCCTGAGCCAGAGGTGTAAGAGAGGCCTTCCTTATCAGGTCAGGCTCCTCCACCAGGTATGTGACAAGGGCTGATCAAGCTCCTTCATACCCCATGTTATAGCACTTGGATTTGGTTATTGGCCATTCCGGTACTCAGACCAAAATTGTTAAAGGTGGGGAAACTGTACATGTGTGCCTAAGAGGTACCAGATGGGCAAATCCCAACTGTGAATAGGACTTAAGGTAGAATTTAGGGAAGGCTTGCTCCACAGCATCATGATTTTTATTTTTTTCCCCTGTAGGTTTCTTTTAACTTTTGCATATGCAACCCAAACATTTTTGGTTTCCGATACTGTAACTGAAAGTGTTTAAACAGGCAAGCCTAAATATGCTCTGCTTTTAGGCACTAATATTAAAAGAATAGTGTATAAAAAATGGTGTATTTCATCCCAGTTTTATAAATAATATCAATCATACTCTTTCCTGACTTTAATAGCTATACCAGTTTAATTATATAGAAAATGAGCTTCCTTAATAGAGCTCATTGAATTATATATTAAATGTATACATTGCCTAAATGCTCTCCCAGTTTTATTTATAAAAGAGTAATAAAAATACATAAAATCACTTAAAGGAAAGCTACCATCACATTTTTAATCTGCAAAATTAAAAATACATCAGTGATAGCTCTGTATTTATATAATGGTGTTAGCTGTATTGTCTTGGTTTGGTGATTACATTGTTTTCATAAAAGTAGCACTATCTATAATATAATTTTTTCTATCCGCTGTTCAGTCAACCCTGGAGACCTCACTTACAGCCGTAAAAAAAGCAGTTGTTGAACTTGGTAACCGAACCAGCAGAAGCAACAGATTTGGGCTTTTTTAGCAGCAGTATCTAGCTTTGACAATATACCTCACTGAAATGATTTTGCTAATAAAAAAGTATGGTAGGCCAAAGTTAAAAAAGTCTTTAAAGTGGAGCTTGCTAAAGATCCAAGTGGTACAGGGATATTTTGCATAAGCAATTTGGGAACTACAACGTTGTAATATACAAGCCAAGCCTGTTCTATACAATCATGACAAACATTGACTTGTTTCAATATCAGCTTTAGCAAAACTAAACCCAAAAACAAATATAGAGAAAATCAAAGCTCACCAGTCCCTAGAAGTAGTGACTGTATTGGTTTCCACTTTTTTCAGGCTGTGAACATTTGCACCAAATGCAGAAAATACCTATTGATCTTTCCAGATGTGAGCTTTTTCGGGCATAAAAGAAAACATAATAAACATTAACTTTCTTGTGTAAACCACTAGTCCCATCAATCAACCATATAATGGAGATGAACATAGGCAGACATGTTTAAAGGATAAGGTCACCTTTGGGAACATGTTACATGTTCTAAAAGATAATAATTACAAAATCACACTGCGCACTTGAAGTGATAAATTCAGTATCTATTAATAACCCCATCTATGCTTCTACTTAATATTCAGAAGCATGTAAATACTATTTCTGATGATTTTTCACTATTATATACACTATATTACCAAAAGTATTGGGACACCTGCTTTTACAACAAATTAATGGGGTGGGCAACTACATGGCAAATGAGGTTCAATGTAGAAAAAAGTAAAATAATGCATTTGGGTGGCAAAAATATGAAAGCAATCTATACACTGGGGGGAGAACCTCTGGGGGAATCTAGGATGGAAAAGGACCTGGGGGTCCTAGTAGATGATAGGCTCAGCAATGGCATGCAATGCCAAGCTGATGCTAACAAAGCAAACAGAATATTGGCATACATTAAAAAGGTGATCAACTCCAGAGATAAAATGATAATTCTCCCGCTCTACAAGACTCTGGTCCAGCCGCACCTGGAGTATGCTGTCCAGTTCTGGGCACCAGTCCTCAGGAAGGATGTACTGGAAATGGAGCGAGTACAAAGAAGGGCAACAACGCTAATAAAGGGTCTGGAGGATCTTAGTTATGAGGAAAGGTTGCGAGCACTGAACTTATTCTCTCTGGAGAAGAAACACTTGAGAGGGTATATGATTTCAATGTACAAATACCATACTGGTGACCCCACAATAGGGATAAAACTTTTTCACGGAAGGGAGTTTAACAAGACTCGTGGCCACTCATTAAAATTAGAAGAAAAGAGGTTTAACCTTAAACTACGTAGAGGGTTCTTTACTGTAAGAGCGGCAAGGATGTGGAATTCCCTTCCACAGGTGGTGGTCTCAGTGGGGGGCATCAATAGTTTCAAGAAACTATTAGATAAGCACCTGAACGACCACAACATACAGGGATATACAATGTAATACAGACATATAATCACACACATAGGTTGGACTTGATGGACTTGTGTCTTTTTTCAACCTCACCTACTATGTAACTATGAACTTTAATGGCATCCCAGTCTTAATCTGTAAGATTCAACATTGAGTTGGCCCACCCTTTGCAGCTATAACAGCTTCAACTCTTCTGGAAAGGCTGTCCACAAGGTTTAGGAGTGTGTCTATGGGAATGTTCGACCATTCTCCCAGAAGCACATTTGTGAGGTCAGGCACTGATGTGGACGAGAAGGCCTGGCTCGCAGTCTAAACCCTAATTAATCCCAAAGGTGTTCTATCGGGTTGAGGTCAGGACTCTGTGCAGGCCAGTCAAGTTCTTTTACCACAAACTCGCTCATTCATGTCTTTATGGGCCTTGCTTTGTGCACTGACCCAAATCATTTGGTGGAGGGGGGATTATGATGTGGGGTTGTTTTTCAGGGGTTGGGCTTGACCCCTTAGGTCCATAAAGACATAGATGAGCGAGTTTGGGGTGGAGGAACTTGACTGGCCTGCACAGAGTCCTGACCTCAACCTGATAGAACACCTTTGGGTTGAATTAGAGTGGAGACTGTGAGCCGTTCCTTCTCGTCCAACATCAGTGCCTGACCTCACAATAGTACTTCTGGAAGAATGGTCAAACATTCCCATAGACGCACTTCTAAACCTTTGGGACAGTCTTCCCAGAAGAGTTGAAGCTGTTATAGCTGCAAAGGGTGGGGCAACTCAATATTATACCCTATGGATTAAGAGTGGGATGCCATTAAAGTTTACTGTATGTGCATGTAAAGTCAATACTTTTGATAATATAGCGCATATGTTACGTGTTCCACTCGTTTAGGGTGTAACATGTTCCCACTGTTCTCCCTGCTGCTCTCTCTCCCTATGACAGCAGTACAGGGAAAAGTTCCCCGTACTACCTGTCACTTTTTGAAAATAGCACAGCCGCACAGGGCTCCGCCCACACGGCCGCATCATTCATACACAGAGCTCTGTGTATGAATAAACTACAGGTCCCAACATCCTCTGTGGCTTGAAGTTCTCAATGAACTACCACAGCGCTGTTGAGTGCTGTGGTAGTTCATTGAGCCTTCCTGTCAGTGTGAACTGCCATATGATGGCCATACGATGTACGGGGCAGACAGCTCACACTGACAGTCTGCAGGAGACTTGCATGGCATCAGCAATCTGCTGATCACTGGTGCAATGATTTCCAGGCTCCTAAAAAAAAAAATAGTAAATTAAAATTTTTTACCCGCAAAAAATTGGCATTTATTTATTTATTTTTAAAAAGTGATATAAAAATATAATTAAACAAATATAGTTATTTTTTCAAAATTGTCAGTCTTTTTTTGTTTGAAAAATAAAAAGCGCAGAGGTTTTAAAACATACATTTTATTTGGATACAATGTCGCACGACCACGCAGTTGTCAGTTGAAATAACGCAGTGTCATATTGAAAAAAAATGGCCTGGTCATGAAGGGGGGTAAATCTTCCGGGGGTCAAGTGGTTAAAAAACATTTTTGTTTTGAATATGCTTTAGGTTGAACAATTGCAAATTTTAGGAACAATTCGAATCGGTCGAAAAATAATCAACCAATTGGAATTCTGTCTGAAGAATAGCTATCTGTTAAAGGAGCGGGCTGGGAAAACGGTCGCCATGTCCTTAACAACCGATGACTCATCAGCTGTCAGCGGGTTACCCCGCTGACAGCTGAAATGTAAACAAAGGAATTCCGGCACTGAAAAATTCAGAGGAAAAAAATGTGTAAGGTACCCCCTAACCATACCAGGCCCTTTGGATCTGTTATAGATTTTAGGGGAACCCATGCCAAAATTTAAAAAATGGTGTGGGGTCCCCCCAACATCCTCACCAGACCCCTGCAGCCTGGCAGGCCAGGAAAGGGGGGGGACAAGTGAGCGACCCCCACCTGGACCATACCAGGTCACATGCCTGCAACATGAGGGGCTCATGTTGATGGGGACAAGGCCGGTGGTTGTGGGGGTTGTGGGGGTCTGCGGGCGGGGGGACTTATTGAAATCTGGCATGCCCCTTTAACAACGGGGCCCCCAGATCCAATCCCCCTATATGAATGAGTATGGGGTACATAGTACCACTACTGATTCACCAAAAAATTGTAAAAAGTGAGTAAAGACAAAACACAAGTTTTTGACAAGTTTTTTAATAAAAAATAAAAAAACAATGTCACCCGGGTGTAGATTTCTTAAATAACTAAGGGGCAAAGCGACCCAATGATGTCATTGAGCGACCCTGTCTCCCTGTGACTTTGTCGATCAAGCATGCTCCTTGTCAATGACATCAATAGGGGGCAGGACCAGCAAGTGAGGTCGCTGGGTGGCCCGTCCCTTAGCTATTGAAGAACTGTCAGATGGCGGAGCAGGCAGAAGGCAAGTGCCTTCGACGAGACCAGAGGTTTTGTTTTTCGAGTCCAGCGGTTCAGCGGGCGTCATGATTGATGTGATTGATGATGGATCTACACTGGGGGGATATATTTTTTATTTTTTAATGAAGGACTTGTCAAAAGCTTGTGTTGTATTTTTACTCACTTTTTATTTTTTTTTGGTGAATGGGTAGGGGCACTATGTACCCCATACGCATTCACATGTAGGGGGCGGAATCTGAGGGCCCCCTTGTTAAAGGGGGCTTCCAGATTTCGATAAGCCCCCTGCCCGCAGACCCCCACAACCACTGGCCAGGGTTGTGGGGAAGAGTCCCTTGTCCCCATCAATATGGGGACAAGGTGCTTTGGGGTGTTGAAGGCATGTGGCCTGGTATGGTTCAGAAGAGGGGTTCTCGCTCATCCCCACTTTTCCTGGCCCTCTGGGCTGCATGCTTGGATAACGGCTTGGTATGGATTGGGGGGGATCCCACGCTGGTTGTTTTCAAAATGTTTATTTTCCGGCATTCTTTGTTTACATTTTAGCTGTCAGTGGGGAAGCCCGCTGACAGCTGATGAGACATCGGTTGTTAAGTATGCGGCATCTGGCTTCCCGGCCCACTCCTTAGTAACCAACTATTCTTCACACAGAATTTGAATCAGTCAATCATTTTTCGACCAATTCGAATTCAAATCGTTCCAAAAATTTGGAATTTGTTAGAAAACGAACTTACAAAATTAAATGAAATTTTAACAAAATTTGTCACTATCTATCTTATCTTTTTCTATTTTTTGGGTCCGGCAGGCGTCGTGATTATCGATTGACTTACATCGAGGGACACTATTTTTTTTTTTTTTTAAATAAAGGACGCATCAAAACGTTTTCTTATGGTTATTACTTTTTGACACTTTTTGGTGAATGGGTAGGGGTATGATGTAATCGATACCCATTCAAATAGGGGGAGGGTGGGATCTGGGAGCCAGGGACTTCTAGATTCAGACAGATTCCGATAAGCCCCCCACCCGCAGACCCTGACAACCACAGCCCAGGGTTGTCAGGAAGAGGCCCTTGTCCCCATCAACATGGGGACAAGGTGTTTTGGGGTGGCGGGGGCAGAGTCCTAAGACTCTGCCCCAAAGAACCCATCCCCCCATGTTGAGGGCATGAGGTCTGGTATGGTTTGAGGGGGTGCTCGTTGACCTGTGGGGCTGCATGCTCGGATAGGGGGTCTGTTTTTTTTTTTGCCATGGGGGTTCTGCTTAAAATCCATACCAGGCCCTTCAGGTCTGGTATGGACTGGGGGGGACTCCATGCCATTTTTTTCTTTACTTTTTCAATAGCCGGGTGCCAACAACTCGTTTTTTTCTTTAGAAATGTCATTTTTGCTGTAGCGTGTTTTATGCATGCTACAGATGTGCCACTTTACAGGCACATTAAGGGGACCCCCAGGCACTATATTTAAATGAATTATTCATTTTTATTATTGCACTTTAAGCATAATTAAAATCACTGCTCCTGAAAAAACAATTGTCTTTTTTTAAATGTATTGTCCCCCAGGACAGTACCCAGCCCCCATAACCCTTTTATGGCTAATTACTTGCATACGGTATAAGCCTTCAAAATGGGCACTTTTGATTTTTCCTGTTCAGCTCCCTTAGACTTCAATGGGGTTTGCCGTTCGGGTTAGAACATTTCCCCTGTTCAGAAGTTCTGCTGCAAACTGAACAGGGGGGTGTTCTAACCATCCCTATTAACTAATGATGTAAGTGGTGCTCAGGTGGGGACAGGAGGAGGAGTGTGCGCTTATGCCAAAGGCTGCCAGAGACATATGCAGAAACAAAGGTATAGCATTAAGACGGTGCTTTCTGTAATGATCTACACTTCTCCATGCAGACAATAGTTTAATTCTTAGGTTCCTTGGCACAGTGTTTTTAACATTATGCACTATACACAACATATAAGAATTCCTTTGACACTCCTCTCTCTCAGCATTTCTGAGTTGGAGTCATGTGATGTGCACCGGACTCCGCCAGCCCAGTTACCTGTCACCTCATCCCAGTGACACTGATTCTTATGTTTAACTCTTTACTTCACTTATGATTAAACTCGAATTCCAGGAAGCTCAATTCTGTACATAACCTGTGCTTGCTAGTCTCCTAGGCCTCTCTCCACCATCCATGACAACCAATCTGGGTCCTTAGGACTCTCTGTACCTCAAGTCAGACCCAGACTGGGGTGCCGATTTCTAGGGCAGAAACCCAAGCACACAAGCTCCTTCACTACAGGGGCCTTCCATCGTCTATGCCAAGTCATCTAAGTTTCCTGATCAGCTGGCTGCTATATTCACATAGTACTAGTACTGTAGTCCCTAACAATGGTAATATAGTCTACTCTTGTTAGCCTGACCATTAATCAGACACTAGTACTGTATTTCTTTTTCTACCATCTTGTCCCTTGGTGTGACCATATGTGGGCCCTTGCATGCACCCCTCTATGTGTGTCCTCAAGTGACTTGAGACCAGGCCAAGATAAGTTAACAACAAAGTTATCTTTACTAAAAGTTGTTTTTAAATATAACAAATTATTATAGGTAGCTACTTCACAGACATTCCACTTCCCTCACAAGGGCTAGCTAGAGCCTTCTGGTGCCCCTGCCCATTGAGGTAGTCATACCTTTTGAATTGTATAGAGAGAGTTCTTAAAGTCCATCAGTCCATGTCCTGGAACCCTAATTGGGTTCCAGCCAAGGGGAAAGACAAATATAAAATAATTGTTGCATGGTGCAGCAATCTCCTGTTCCAGTTTCCACACATAGAGTGATCTCAAGATTAATGATGGGCCAAACACCCCTAGATTTGGTACGTGCCAAAACTTCCGAACATGGAAAAAGTTCGGACATGAACTGCGAACCCTAAATCTAAATTCTTGAAAGATGAAAAATCCCCATTTTGAAAGCTGATATGCAAGTTAGCCATAAAAAAGGTATGGGAGGTCGTGTACTGCCCTGGGAGACATGTATCAATGCACATTTTATTTTTTAAAAGATTGTTTTTAAAGGAGCAATTTTGTTTAAATAATTTTAATGATGCTTAACCACTTCAATACAGGGCACTTATACACCTTCCTGCCCAGACCAATTTTCAGCTTTCAGCGCTCTCACATTTTGAATGACAATTGCGTGGTTATGCAACGCTGTACTCAAGCAAAATGTGTATCATTTTTTTTCCCGCAAATAGAGATTTCTTTTGGTGGTATTTGATCACCTCTGGGATTTTTATTTTTTGCGCTACAAATAAAAAAAGTTTTTCTTAGTTTCTGTTACAAAACTTTGTAAATAAGTAAGTTTTCTCCTTCACTGATGGGCACTGATGAGGCTGTACTGAGGAGCACTGATGAGGGGGCACTGATGAGTTGGCACTTATAAGCAGCACTAATAGGCACTGATAGGTGGCACTGATAAGCAGCACTGATGGGCACTGATAGGTGGCACTAATATACAGCACTGATGGGCACTGATAGTTTGCACTGATGGGCACTGATAGGTGGCACTGATGGGCACTCATAGGTGGTACTGATGGGCACTCATAGGTGGCACTGATAGGTGGCACTGGAGGGCACGTATAGGCAGCATTGATGGACACTGGTGGGCAATGATGGGCGGCACTGATAGATGGCACCGATAGGCAGCACTGATCAGAGGCACTGGCAGACAAAATTGATGGGCAATGATTGCCATGCCTGGTGGGCTCTAGTGGGCTTACCTGGTGGTCATGGGTGGGCATCCCTGGTGACCATTGGTGAGCATCCTTGCTGGCCATGGGTGGTTCAGGTGGGAGGGCGCTCACTGCCCCCCCCCCTTTTCTGGCCTGCAAGGCTGCATGCTCAAATAAGGGTCTGGTATGGCTTCTTTCGGAGACCCCACACCATTCTTTAAAAAAATTTGGTGTGGGGGTTCCCCTCAAAATCCATATCAGACCTAAGGTTCTGGGGGGGACCCCTCACTGTTTTTTTTTTTAATTTTGGCATGGGGTTCCCTTTAAAATCAATTCCAGACCCAAAGGGCCTGGTATGGATTGGGGGGGACCCCTACACCATTTTTGTTCACATTTTTGTATTGCTGACAGTTTTTTTTTATTCAGCTATCAGCGGGAAGCCTGCTGACAGCTGATGACTCATCCACTGATGTCTGCTTTCCAGCCTACTTCTTAACAACCAGCTATTCACTGTGTCCTGCTCAGGGAAAACCAGCAGTCAGGTGCATTGTTTCAACCAATCAGGGCAAACATCCCGCCAAACACCCCACAAATTTGGGTGTTTGGAGAACACCTAAACGGGCACTGTTCAGGGGGCGAAACCGATGCTTGGCTCGAACCATTCGCCCATCACTACTCAAGATGGATCATGTCTTTAATCTACTTGCCCCCAGCATGATACTACTAAAAGCCTGGGAATCCTGACCAGCATAGTTAAACCCCTCACTTCCTGGAGGCATCATCTAGGAAAGGCAGCATAACTAAACAGTTCAACAATTAGTACAGACAAGGCACCTGCCTACACTGACACCAAAAACCTACTTATTCACTCCCTGGTATTTTCCTGCCTTGACTACTACAATTCCATTCTCACTGGATTCTCTTTACACAGGTTATCCCACCCTTCAGTCTACCTAGAATGTTGCTGCTAGACTCATACACCTTACTAGCCAGTCTGTGGATGCTGCCCCCTCTGCCAATCCCTTCACTGACTACCCCTGCCCCATTGTTTAAAATACTAACCAAAGCCTCCACTGTCTTCAGCTACATCACCAACCTAATTTTGGGATATCCCCCAAATTGACTATTATGTTCCTTCCAAGACATCTTGCTCTCTAGCTCCCTTTTTAAACTCCTCCCATGTTCAACTCTAGGACTTTTGCAGAACCTCTCTCATCCTCTAAAACTCCCTACCTCAGTATGTCCAATTAGATCCAACTCTGTCCTCCTTCAGGCGATCTTTGAAAAAAATATTTATTCAGGGAAGCCTGCCTCGCCTCCACCTAAAATCTATACTTTGACCACCTCCATCAGATAATCCCCTGCGGCTATTACCTTTTGTACCACTTCCTCCTTCCTTTGGATTGTAAGTTTCATGAGCAAGGTTCTTCTGTCCCTTCTGTATTGAGTGGTATTGTAATTGTACTTGTACTTATACCCTTTATATTGTAAAATGCTACACAACCTGTTGGTGCTATATAAATCCTGAATAATAATAATAATAATAATAAAAATAGTAATAATAACAATTTGTGTTTTTATTACCTACCAGGATATCAGCTTTAGGTTTCTAATCTTTTAGTTTTATTGTTGTTGCTTTTTTGTTTGAAAGAAATTTCAAAATTTAGATGTGTGGTGTTTGAAAAAGCTAAAATTCCTGACTGAATGAAAATGTTTGGTTTGGTCATCTGTAACTACATTTGTATTTGATGGACTTTATAGATAATAAGGCCACATGGGTAGGTGTTAGTCAATTAGGAAATGGCTGTATTCAGGCTTTTCGTTTGCCAGGTATGTATCTCTAGTACTGAACCAGCTCATAGATTTCATTTGAATTTAAAAACATCACTGCAAACAGATTCTATTCCCCTGTGTGGGTTGTCTGCACTACTGATTTTATTATAACTAGGTTCTGTTTCCAATTCCAGGTTGTCTCTTTTCATACTTTTCCCTAGAAATTAATATAACTTTGAGAGAGTTGAACATGTTAAAAAAACTCTATAATTACAATTAATGAAATGATGACTTGTGTTTAGTTGTTTATTATTAATGATATTCATTAAATAATTGTAGATTTACCAATTACATGGGAACGTAATCAGCTGAAGGGAACTTCAGTTAACGCTCAGCACTAAAGTAAGTCTGCAAGGAAACATGAATTAATAATTAATAACCAAATCAGGTGCTTGCAATGGGAGAAATAATAAACTGGAGGCAAAATAAAGAGAATGTCATAGTTTGAAAAGCAGCATAAGAAAAAGGTAGAATAAGAAAAAAAATATCCAAAAATAAAAGTCATCAATGGGTGGAACTATTTGCAGGTTAATGTATAAAGATACTTTGTGTAAAACATGTTTTTTTTCAACTAGCCTCATATATGCACATGTGGAATCACATTCACAAAACATAAAATGCTGTTGGACTTTGAGGACCGGTTTGGAAAATGCATTCTTATAGAGACCCTGCCCCCAGCTGAAAAAGCATGCAGGTAAAGTACTAAAAATTAAGCCCTCTAAATGATTACCTGCAGGGTTTTTCCTTCCCACATTTTTTCTATTCACTTTAAGTGCCTTTGAACTTCCTAGAAAGTTTCCCTAGTCAACCCTCTAGCTCATCCACCTCCCTCCTTGCACCACATAGTCCACTCTTCTTCTGGGCGTGTCTTAATTACTCTCTGTGCTTGCCCAGTTCCTCAACCCCTCCCTACTGAAACTTTTTTGTAATTATTAGGGGAGGAGTGATGAGTAAAAATATAGAGCATTAATTGAGTGACAGCTCCAAGTCTGCTGGGGCTGTTAACATCGCATCCAAGATGGCAGCATACAGCAGCATTCTCATTAGGGGCTTTTGGATGTCTACACAAGGGAGGCTTTTACAGGTAAGAAACATGCCTAAAATATGTTAAATGAAATAATATTATGAAAAGATTAGTACTTAAATGAATGGACTGGCAATAAGGTTACTTGAAATGAAGACAAAATAGTGGCTATTAGCTTAGTACACTTAAGGGATGTTTTTTTTTTTTAAACTGTACAGTGCAAAATCTGGTGCATCTATGCATTTGTAGCCAATCAGCTTCTAATTTCAGCTTGTTCAATTAAGCTTTGACAAAAAAACCTGGAAGCTGATTGGTTTCTATGCAGAGCTGCACACTACAGTTTTAGTGCGTCGACCCCTAACTATTCAAGACAATGCACTTGTTCCATGATGCTGCCTAAACATGACCATGACCTCTTTTTTCCCCTTTAAATTTTGGGCATTTTCTTGTCTTATTTTTCCACAGATATCTCTATTTCCCTGTGGTGCAAAATATGGGGAAAACACTGTTGGGCACCACCATTTTGCTTATGATGTCAACACTGTCCTGCGGCCCTTGATCCCCTTCATGATGCTGCCCAATTTACACATACAAGCTGCTCTGGAGTTTTTCTGACAAAGGCAGTGGCATTTGCCACGGTAACTTGTTTAGTTGCATGACAATTGACAATACAAATTGAAAATAAGGCCACATGGGCTGTTTGCAAACAGCTCTGATCCCAGACACAAGAATACACTGATTCTTGCATTACGAATGCATTGTATGTACCTAATTGCCCTTGTGAAAGTAGCATGAGGCTGCTTAAAGAAGAGCCAGCCCCTGCATATAGAAAAGAAGTGTCAACATGAGGAGGCGGAGCCTAGCGGAGCAGACATGCATTGTTAGAGCTCCACACCGCTGAGGAGAGAAGAGAAGGACAAAGCAGAGCCTGCAGGCTCAAAAGGTATCCATTTGAACCTTTTTGCCCCAGGGAACAAACTGTGAAAGTTTGGGCAGGAAATATGGTACTGGGAGGAAACCATGGCAGAAATAAAAATCACCTCACAAAGAGCTCACAGGCACTCACTGCAGCTGAAGCAGCTCCAGTCACCTCACAAGATACAGCATCAGGGCGCTCTCACAGACAGAAAATGTCACAGCAAGACTCTCCATTTGAGTCAGATACAGAACAAATCCTCTCACAAACTTCTCCACAAGCCTCCTCAGCATCCCCAGTAATATTATTACAATTTGAAAAGATGCTTCATAAGGCTTTAAAACAAACCTCAGACCAAATAACAAAAAGCCTAACCAAAGAAATAAGAGAGCTGGGAAACCGCACCGCAGACTTAGAAATAAAAATGGATGAAATTGAAATTACAACCCAAGAAAATATAACAGAATTGGAACAATTAAAAAAAGAGAATTTAATACTTAAAACTAAGCTCGAAGATTACGAAAATAGAGCCAGACGTTCAAACTTGCGCATAAGGGGAATACCTGAAACTGTGACAGACCTGCAATCTACTATTACTGCTCTATTACAAGAACTAAAGCCAGATATCCCTATTGAACGTTTAGAACTGGACAGAGTACACAGAGCCCTCACAGCCAAAAAGAAAGATGGACCCCCACGTGATATAATCACAAAATTTCATTATTACAGAACGAAAGAACAAATACTAATTGCTGCAAGAGAAAAAAAGGAACTTAATTTTCAAGGACACAATTATCAAATTTTTGCTGACCTATCCCAACTTACTATTACTAAAAGACGATCCATGAAACCCCAACTAATGGAACTGCAACGCCACAACATTATGTATCAATGGCGCTTCCCCTTTTCAGTCAGATTTAACTACCAAGGTACAATTTACAGAAGCAGATCAGCAGATGAACTACAACAAACCCTTTTAAAATTAAATCTGACAGAACCCACAAGCAGCAACACTCCCACACGCAGAAGAATGGCATCATCTTCACCTTCAGGCAGCACCCAGAAAATTTCAGAACAAAATGGGAATCATCATTCTCACAAAAGAGGCCGTTATGCCACATCATCCATGCACCAAGAAGATTCAATGGACTGACATCCTAATTCCTGATATCTCTTCATTTATTATACTAAGAGATGGTTCTCTATAAAAAACCTATATTTATAACTGAATGTAACTGCATTCTGATAGTCAAACACTGTGTGGGATCATGTTACATTCCAGTTATATTTCTTATTACTTCTGATTCATATAGCCTTAGAATATATAAGTGAAATAAGGAAATTCTTGTTCAGTTATATATTTTCAGGTAATAACAATAGATTTATTACTTTTTAGGACAAATATGTTCAATAATCCAGAAGTAATGGAAGCTTTTTCTTTCTTTTCTTAAAACAAATATATTATTACCTAACTAGTTCCTAGAATTATGTTTTTGTTTATTCTAATCTGAAGCAATACAACCTCAATTTTATGAGTTAACATTTCTAAACAGTTGCATATGAATAAAATATGTAATTGTTTACTCTAAAAGGGTTAAAATCCCAAAATAATTCAAACTATCTTCATCAATACCAATGTTATTAACAGTACCTTTCTAACTGAATTATTTAGCCTAGGGCAAGACTAACCATATACAACCACCCTGGAATAAATAATTTCAACAAAAACTATATTCTGCACTCCAATTAATGAAACATCATTTTCATGTCTTTTGACATAGCACTTCTCTCCTGTAAGCGGAAGATCCGTGTACCCCCATTAGCCCTCCTCATTCTCCCAACCATATTATGTGGGAGTGTGACGAAGGCACTTATTCCCCTGAGAGAGATATTTATTCTCTTTCACGGGTAAATTGTGATTACTTGCAAAAAATAATTTATACAATGTATCATCTAATCTCATATGTTTTTTGTTTACTCTTTACTCCAGAATTCACTGATTTCTTTTCTATCTATTCATCTCTTCAGTCCACACAGGTTGATCTGCGCAGTCAGCTCTGCATAACAAAAAGTAAGTCAAAACTATTTGATCTATTGCCATGGCACCACTGAATATACTTTCCCTGAATGTTCAGGGAATAAATGTCCCTCAAAAAAGGACCAAAGCCTTCCGTACTTTCCATAACAAGGCGGCTCACATAGTATGCCTCCAAGAAACACACTTCACCAAAGATTCTACTCCAAAATATATTTCTCCTTTTTATCAACAAATTTACACGGCTTCTGCCTGTACCAAGCAAAGGGGAACTCTAATTGCATTTCACCGATCCACACCATTCACCTTATCATCAGAAATTAAAGACCCAGAAGGTAGATACCTGATACTCATGGGTTATATAATGGATACAGCAATCACGGTGATTTCCTACTACGCTCCTAACAAACAACCTACACCATTCCTCTCACATATATTACAAGTGATTAATACACACAAAATAGGAACAGTGATAATGTGTGGGGATTCAAACCATGTCCTCCTC
This sequence comes from Aquarana catesbeiana, assembly GCF_042186555.1. Taxonomy (NCBI): domain Eukaryota; kingdom Metazoa; phylum Chordata; class Amphibia; order Anura; family Ranidae; genus Aquarana; species Aquarana catesbeiana. Next base: position 244,222,917 of record NC_133334.1, on the reverse strand, counting down.
CCATTTCTAGATAAATCACCTTTTACACCATCCAAAATAACCTCTAGATTACCTTTTCTCAACTTCTTTCCAAATACAATCTGGTAGATTCATGGAGAGAAAGTAACCCAATGAAATTCACTTATTTCTCGCACCTTCATCAAACCTTCACCAGAATAGATCATATTTTTCTAACAATAGGAATGATACCAGAAATTATTGCATCAGATATAATTCCGATTCCGTGGTCTGACCATAATGCAGTATACACTACTATAGCCTCAGCCATACCAAAAGCGCATGACCCAACATGGTACTTACCGGACATAATGCTCAAACACCCACTACATCAGATGGCCATTGAACAAGCTTTAAAGGAATACATATCAATTAATAATACAACAGACATCTCCCCAATAACACTGTGGGAAGCTCATAAGCCTGTCTTGCGTGGTACAATACAAAGACAAATGGCACTATTTAAACGGGAACGCAAAAATCTAGCAAAAAAACTAGAACTCAATTTTAATGCAGCCTACATATCATTTCAAGATAATCCATCTCAGAGTACAAAATCTCATCTGGAAAAATCTAGATTGGAATACGATCTATTTCTCACTGAGTCAGTTGATAAATCCCTCAAACGCTCCAAACACAATTTCTACATGAATACAAACAAACCAGGTACATATTTGGCTCGGGCATTAAATTCAACTAACAAATCTTTCAAACCAATACGTTTGAAATTATCAAAAAATGTTTACACTTGTAATCCAGTTAAAATAGTCCATAAATTTCACTCACATCTCGCAACTTTATACAAGACAAACAATGAATTTAACCCTACAGAGGCTGAATCCTTCTTCTCAAAAATAACCTTACCTGAGTTATCTCAGAATCAAAAAAGCAGTTTGGATGAGCCTATAACTATAGATGAAGTTGTTAACGCCATAAAAGACCTAAAACTTAACAAAAGACCAGGCCCAGACGGCTACTCGGCTTTATACTATAAAACATTCTCAGAAATACTCTCTCCCATTCTCACTGAAACTTTTAACAAACTTCTAGATGGACATTCTTTTCGGCAAGAAACACTAATGGCAATTGTTTGTATGATCCCAAAACCCCTTTCTGATGATACTTCCTGTGTGAATTATAGGCCTATCTCTCTGTTAAACCTTGATATTAAATTATTAGCAAAAATAATAGCAAAACGCCTCAATAGCATTATAGGAAAATTAATACATAGAGATCAAGTAGGCTTCATGCCAAATAGACAGGCAGGCGATAATATACGCAGGGCAGTGTTATTGGCACATATTGCTAAAAAACGGAAAATCCCTTTATGTTTTCTATCTCTCGATATTAAGAGGGCATTTGACACAGTATCCTGGCAATATATGCAATATTCATTACAAAAATGGGGTTTTGGACCCCACTTTTTAACATGGATCAAAGCATTATATAATAAACCCAAAGCCTATATAAAATATGCTGGATACAAATCTGAAGCCTTTAATATCGAAAGAGGTACCCGACAGGGTTGCCCATTATCTCCCTTATTATTTGCCCTTATACTCGAACCCATGGCCCAATACATCAGAACAAACCAAACTATAACTGGCATTGAAGTAGGAGGTATTACACACAAATTATGTATATTTGCAGACGATATATTACTTTTTCTATCATCACCACAGGTCTCTGGTCCTAACTTAATACCAGCTCTTGATGGATTTGCAGCCCTATCTGGCCTTATGATTAATCCTAAGAAATGCCTAGTGCTTAATATTTCATTCACAAACATGGAATTGATCCCGGCTAGGGCTGCACTCCCATTCACATGGGCAGAAAAATCAATCCCATATCTTGGAATTCATTTAACAGCATCTCATTCTGACTTATTCTCAACCAATTATCCTCCTGTATTAAGACAGATCACAAATCTAATAAAACAATGGTCGCAACTTCCTTTATCCTGGATAGGGAAGATTAATGCAATCAAAATGACTATTCTACCCAAATTGCTTTATCTATTCAGAGTCCTCCCTATTCCAATTCCTTCCTATTTTTTGAGAATAGTACAAAAAAAAGCAACTTCATTTATATGGGGCTCTTCTAAACCACGTATACCTATACACACACTACATCTTCCCAAAAATAAAGGAGGCTTGGGATACCCTAATTTTACTAACTACTACAGAGCAGCACATTTGGCCAGTCTGTCCAAATACCATGCAAAACAGGAAATCCCATTATGGGTATTTATAGAAGCTTCAGAAAATGACCCTCTATTAATATCAAATTTATTATGGCTTGATCCTAAAGACCGCTTTAAAATTCATAATCCCATAACTAATAGGGATGAGCTTCGAGTTCGAGTCGAACTCATGTTCTACTCGAACATTGGCTGTTCGCAAGTTCGCCGAACAGCGAACAATTTGGGGTGTTCGCGGCAAATTCGAATGCCGCGGAACACCCTTTAAAAGTCTATGGGAGAAATCAAAAGTGCTAATTTTAAAGGCTTATATGCAAGTTATTGTCATAAAAAGTGTTTGGGGACCCGGGTCCTGCCCCAGGGGACATGGATCAATGCAAAAAAAAGTTTTAAAAACGGACATTTTTTCAGGAACAGTGATTTTATTAATGCTTAAAGTCAAACAATAAAAGTGTAATATCCCTTTAAATTTCGTACCTGGGGGGTGTCTATAGTATGCCTGTAAAGGGGCGCATGTTTCCTGTGTTTAGAACAGTCTGACAGCAAAATGACATTTGGAAGGAAAAAACTCATTTAAAACTACCCGCGGCTATTGCATTGCCGACAATACACATAGAAGTTCATTGATAAAAACGGCATGGGAATTCCCCACAGGGCAACCCAGAACCAAAAAAAAAAAAAAAAAAATGATGTGGGGGTCCCCCTAAATTCCATACAAGGCCCTTCAGGTCTGGTATGGATATTAAGGGGAACCCCAGCCAAAATTTAAAAAAAAAATTGACGTGGTGTTCCCCCTAAATTCCATACCAGACCCTTCAGGTCTGGTATGGATTTTAAGGGGAACCCCGCGCCAAAAAAAAAAAAAAAAAACGGCATGGGGTCCCCCCAAAAATCCATACCAGACCCTTATCCGAGCACGCAACCTGGCAGGCCGCAGGAAAAGAGGGGGGGACGAGAGTGCGGCCCCCCCCCCTCCTGAACCGTACCAGGCCACATGCCCTTAACATTGGGAGGGTGCTTTGGGGTAGCCCCCCAAAACACCTTGTCCCCATGTTGATGAAGACAAGGGCCTCATCCCCACAACCCTGGCCGGTGGTTGTGGGGGTCTGCGGGCGGGGGGCTTATCGGAATCTGGAAGCCCCCTTTAACAGGGGGACCCCCAGATCCCGGCCCCCCCGTGTGAAATGGTAAGGGGGTACTTACCCCTACCATTTCACTAAAAAACTGTCAAAAATGTTAAAAATGACAAGAGACAGTTTTTGACAATTCCTTTATTTAAATGCTTCTTCTTTCTTCCTTCATCTTCTTCTTCTTCTGGTTCTTCTGGCTCTTCTGGTTCTTCCTCCGGCGTTCTCGTCCAGCATCTTCTCCGCGGCGTCTTCTATCTTCTTCTCCTCGGGCCGCTCCGCACCCATGGCATGAGGGGGGAGGCTCCCGCTCTTCTCTTCATCTTCTTCTCTTCTTCATCTTCTTCTTCATCTTCTTCTTCTTCTTCTCTTCTTCATGTCTTCTCCGGGCCGCTCCGCAGCCATGCTGTGGCATGGAGGGAGGCTCCTGCTGTGTGACGGCGTCTCTTCGTCTGACGGTTCTTAAATAACGGGGGCGGGGCCATCCGGTGACCCCGACCCCCTCTGACGAACGGTGACTTGAGGGACTTCCCTGTGACGTCACGGGGAATGCCACAGGGAAGTCCCGTCATGTCACCGTGCGTCAGAGGGGGGCGGGGTCACCGGGTGGCCCCGCCCCCCGTTATTTAAGAACCGTCAGACGAAGAGACGCCGTCACACAGCGGGAGCCTCCCTCCATGCCACAGCATGGCTGCGGAGCGGCCCGGAGAAGACATGAAGAAGAGAAGAAGGAAGAAGAGAAGAAGAAGAAGAAGATGAAGAAGAAGATGAAGAAGAGAAGAAGATGAAGAGAAGAGCGGGAGCCTCCCCCCTCATGCCATGGGTGCGGAGCGGCCCGAGGAGAAGAAGATAGAAGACGCCGCGGAGAAGATGCTGGACGAGAACGCCGGAGGAAGAACCAGAAGAACCAGAAGAAGAAGAAGATGAAGGAAGAAAGAAGGAGCATTTAAATAAAGGAATTGTCAAAAACTGTCTCTTGTCATTTTTAACATTTTTGACAGTTTTTTAGTGAAATGGTAGGGGTAAGTACCCCCTTACCATTTCACACAGGGGGGGGGCCGGGATCTGGGGGTCCCCTTGTTAAAGGGGGCTTCCAGATTCCGATAAGCCCCCCGCCCGCAGACCCCCACAACCACCGGCCAGGGTTGTGGGGATGAGGCCCTTGTCTTCATCAACATGGGGACAAGGTGTTTTGGGGGGCTACCCCAAAGCACCCTCCCAATGTTGAGGGCATGTGGCCTGGTACGGTTCAGGAGGGGGGGGCCGCACTCTCGTCCCCCCCTCTTTTCCTGCGGCCTTCCAGGTTGCGTGCTCGGATAAGGGTCTGGTATGGATTTTTAGGGGGACCCCACGCCGTTTTTTTTTTTTTTTTTGGCGCGGGGTTCCCCTTAAAATCCATACCAGACCTGAAGGGTCTGGTATGGAATTTAGGGGGAACCCCACGTCAATTTTTTTTTAAAATTTTGGCTGGGGTTCCCCTTAATATCCATACCAGACCTGAAGGGCCTTGTATGGAATTTAGGGGGACTCCCACATCATTTTTTTTTTTTAATTTTGGTTCGGGGTTGCCCTGTGGGGAATTCCCATGCCGTTTTTATCAATGAACTTCTATGTGTATTGTCGGCAATGCAATAGCCGCGGTAGTTTTTTCCTTCAAAATGTCACTTTGCTGTCAGACTGTTCTAAACACGGGAAACATGCGCCCCTTTACAGGCATACTATAGACACCCCCCAGGTATGAAATTTAAAGGGATATTACACTTTTATTGTTTGACTTTAAGCATTATTAAAATCACTGCTCCTGAAAAAACGTCCGTTTTTAAAACTTTTTTTTGCATTGATTCATGTCCCCTGGGGGAGGACCCGGGTCCCCAAACACTTTTATTGACAATAACTTGCATATTAGCCTTTAAAATTAGCACTTTTGATTATTCATGTTCGTGTCCCATAGACTTTAACGGCGTTCGTGTGTTCGAACGAATTTTTTTCCTGTTCGCATGTTCTGGTGCGAACCGAACAGGGGGGTGTTCGGCTCATCCCTAATAACTAAACACTTCTTATCTCTCTGGGATAAACTAAAAACCAAATATCAGTTACAATCTCCACACAATCCTCTCCTTTCTTTTATCAGAAATCCGGCCTTTTATCCGGCATGGATCTACCCAAATTCTTTTAAAGCTTGGACAACATCAGGCATTCAGACACTAAATGACTTCATAGCATCTAAATCATTCCTTTCATTCCCATCGCTTAGAGAAAAATATGATCTACCAAACTCTGAGATATTTAGATATCTCCAAATCAAAAATTTCTATACACCATTCCTAAAGGGGGATACACCATTATCCCAATTATCCATTTTTGAATCAATCTGTACAAAAGATCCATTTGCTAAAGGTACAATTTCATCACTTTATAATCAATTATATGGAGTAGCAAATCTTAATAGACCCTCTTACGTTCAGAGGTGGGAGGAGGACCTGGGACGAACTTTAGAAGACACGGACTGGTCTAACATATGGCTCACATCTAAGTCATCTTCACCCAACATCTTAGCACTGGAGACAAATTATAAAGTCCTAACTCGTTGGTACCTTGTACCCGCTAGAGTGGCAAAATATTCACCTAATACCTCAGCTCTTCGTTTTCGAGGATGCCCAGAAATAGGCACATATTTACACATATGGTGGACGTGTCCAGTAATCCTAACCTTCTGGAAGGAAGTCTTCGTGATTGCATCTAAAATATTTAAAAAAATAATACAACCATATCCATATTTAACTTTACTTAATCTAAAACCGGAATGGTTAACACTCTCTCAATTCAAACTTATGATCCAACTAATAACGGCTACAAAACAAACAGTGGCCAAGGCATGGAAATCTCCTACATTGGTACTAGCAGAAACAATTCACAGAATGAATAATACAATGTCCCATGCTAAGATGGTAGCCATCGATCAAAATCAAATTCCAAAATTTGAAAAACTTTGGCATCCTTGGATAAAACAACAGTTCCTGTCAAACTTCAATGACTCTGTCCTGTTGCCATGGTAACAGATTAAATGACTTACAGAGACACCCATTCTAAGGCTTCAAAGAGAACTAAAAAGAATAATAAACTGACAAACGGGACAACCTTGTGGACCATACCTCTACCTTTCAACCCTTTTTCTTCTTTCTCTTTCCTTTTCTCCACCTTACGATTAAAGCTCATTATCAGAATTTATTTGACCTATATACACTCTACTTGTAAACAATATGTATAGTAGGTATAAATCATTTAAATACCTACAAAAGTAACTAAGGAAATGATATATATCTTTAATTTAGGTTTACGTGAACCCAATGTTTAATATTTGAAATTTCATGATATTTACCTATATAAACCCTACTGTAAAACAATAAGCTTACTTTATAGATCCTTGTAAACTTACTTTATGTATCTTTATAACATTGTATACTCAATAAACTTCTTTTGACAAGGAAAAGAAGTGTCCAGCTTCATTAGCGAAACATATTGGTAAACTGGCTAACCACATAGCATGAAGCTGGGCTGGGAAAGGCACATAGGTAGTGACTTAGGATGGTGAGCATGAGGAAGGTAACAGAGTGCACTTTGACACTTCTGGGAAGTGTCCATTTTTCATATATTGCAACAGGTGCAAGTAAAAGAATGTAAAGTAAGCACATTTAGGATATTTTGCCATTTTGTGCTTTGATGAGAGAGTAAGAAGTAGTGACAGGGTCACTTCAAAGAGGACCTGTAACTACTTCTTCAGAGTACTTTTTAAAGGGCAGCACACTGTGGAGCTGGACACAGAGCTCAGCAGTCCTCATCTTCAGTGGGCCCCCCTGCGCTGTACCCCAATCAACAACAATTCTCTGAGAATAAGTTGAGTACTTCGGTAGAGGCCTGTTAGACTGGATTGTTGTGCTCTGTGTTTGACTCACCAGCATGCTGCCAACACAGGGCAACTTATCTTTGGACACCAGTGGAATTTTGTTTGGAAATTGTCGCTTTCAGAACATTCATTCAATTTTCCAATGGTTAATGGGGTCAAATTTACATTTGTTCAGCTTCTGTTCAAGGAAACGTAACCCATATGTAAGGCAATGACTCTACCCAAAGTGTTTTGTATTTTAGAAATTAATGCAAAATGTTCTGTGATTAGATGAGGTGAGGAGGTGGTGATGTCATTATCTCCACATCATCCAATTATGCTTTGCATTTATTCAGAAGATGCAAAGCATTCTCTAAATGGTGCCCATGTTGAGAGGCTGACCAAGGCATCAGCCTGGGTGCTTGGTGTGGGACTTGGAAGCAAGTGTAGATCATTTTAGTAGTGGTGTCTACTTCATTTATTTTCAGCTTCCAGCAGCCTTGGCCAGGTACGTCATAAACATAGTTACATTGGTTCAAGCTGGACCAATGTAGCTATGTACAACATGCTGATGCCTCAAATGAATCCTTAAAGTTTACACAAACTTGAACATATCTGACCACAACAAAGTAACAACTGATTGGTGGCTATGGTTTTTAGGTTAGAGGTCATAGAGGGGTTGTCACGTGCTTCATGCTTTCCTCCTCATTGCAAGGGTCACATGAGAAGACTACCCTAGGGTAGGCACACATTTGAACTGATTTGACCACAACAAAGTAACAACTGATTGGTAGCTACGATCTGTAGTATAGGGCTCATGGGGTTGTAGTCACATCCTCCATGCTTCCTTCTACTCTAGGCACTTTGTATAGGGTTACAGCTTTACAGTACTTTTTCTTTCTTTACTTTTTCCATGGTCACTGATGCATTTAGGAGGGACACCCAGAGCCATTGCCGTCTTCACTTGTCCAGGTGTACTGCTGCTATCTCACTTCACTTAACTCTTCCCCTTAGGTACCTGTGCACAGACCGAGGACCTCTGTGGTGCTGATCTCCTCCCGTTGCTATGGGAGATGGACCTGCTCATGGAGAGATTGCTGGAAACACCTCCTCCTGCAAAAGGCTATCACACCTGTCACATGTACCTGCTTATGACAGGCTGCTAGAGAAACCTTCATTACCCATTGTAACCACTGGTATCTTCACACTACAACCCCTGACAAAAATTATGGAATCACCAGTCTCTGAGGATGTTCCTTCAGTTGTTTATTGTAGTAGAAAAAAAGCAGATCACAGACATGGCCAAAATCTAAAGGCATTTCAAATGGCAATTTTCTGGCTTTAAGAAACACTAAAAGAAATCAAGAAAAATAATTCTGGTGGCCAGTAACAGTTAGATTTATAGAACAAGCACAGGGAATAAATTATGGAATCACTCAATTCTGAGGAAAAAATTATGGAATCATGAAAAACAAACAAACAAAATAACACTCCAACACATCACTAGTACTTTGTTGCACCACCTCTGGCTTTTATAACTGCTTGCAGTCTCTGAGGCATTGACTTAATGAGTGATAAACAGTACTCTTCATCAATCTGGCTCCAGCCTTCTCTGATTGCTGTTGCCAAATCATCTTTGCAGGTTGGAGCCTTGTCATGGATCATTTTCTTTAACTTCCACCACAGATTTTCAATTGGATTGAGATCCGGACTGTTTGCAGGCCATGACATTGACCTTATGTGTTTTTCTTCAAGGAATTTTTTCACAGTTTTTGCTCTATGGCAAGATGCATTATCATCTTGATAAATGATTTCATCATCCCCAAACATCCTTTCAATAGATGGGATAAGAAAAGTGTCCAAAATTTCAATGTAAACCTGTGCATTTATTGAAGATTTAATGACAGCCATCTCCCCAGTGCCTTTATCTGACATGCAGCCCCATATCATAATTGACTGTGGAAATTTGCATGTTTTCTTCAGACAGTCGTCTGCATAAATCTCATTGGAATGGCACCAAACAAAAGTTCCTGCATCATCACCTTGCCCAATGCAGATTGGAGATTCATCACTGAATATGACTTTCATCCAATCATCCACAGTCCATGATTGCCTTTCCTTAGCCCATTGTAACCTTGTTTTTTTGTGTTTAGGTGTTAGAGATGGCTTTCTTTTAGCTTTTCTGTATGTAAATCCCATTTCCTTTAGGCGGTTTCTTACAGTTCGGTCACAGATGTTGACTCCAGTTTCCTCCCATTTGTTCCTCATTTGTTTTGTTGTACATTTTCTGTTTTCAAGGCATATTGCTTTAAGTTTTCTGTCTTGACGCTTTGATGTCTTCCTTGGTTTACCAGTATGCTTGCCTTTAACCACCTTCCCATGTTGTTTGTATTTGGTCCATGTTTTAGACACAGCCAACTGTGAACAACCAACATCTTGTGCAACACTGCGTGATGATTTGCCCTCTTTACCAAACATACAAACAAGCAGATTTAATCTGATGCAGGTGTTAGTGTTTGTAATGAAAATTTACAAGGTGATTCCATAATTGTTTCCTCAGAATTGAGTGATTCCATAATTTATTCCCTGTGCTTGTTCTGTAAATCTAACTGTTACTGGCCACCACAATTATTTTTCCTGATTTCTTTTAGTGTTTCTTAAAGCCAGAAAGTTGCCATTTGAAATGCCTTTAGTTTTTGGCCATGTCTGTGATCTGCTTTTTTTCTACCACAATAAACAACTGAAGGAACATCCTCAGGGACTGGTGATTCCATAATTTTTGCCAGAGGTTGTATTAACTCTTGCACTGCTGTCTTCGTACCCCAATGTGTATAAATTACCCAAACTGTAGGCTATATGTGCTTGTTCAAAGACCAAAATCAAGAATCCCTCTAGGTACTGCCTCATATAAAGTGCAATTATAAATATCACTGTGTATTACTCTCAAAAATACAAAATAAAAAATAAAAAGTGGGGAGAATGAATGGGAATGAATGGGATGGGAGCGCTCGGTAAATGCAGAATCTGTAACTCAAGATTAAAAACCTGTTTGTGCTCAACCATCCCAAGTAAATACCTATAAATATAACCCACTGTACATATTAGGAAGGTACAAATATCTTTATTAGTATCAAAATACATGAAAAAAACAACATTAAAATCAATGTCATTCAAAAATAGCATTTATACAGTTAAAACTCCATGTCCACCTGTCATGACCCTGTAAATATGACCATACATATAACAAATAAAGAACACATATAAATGTAATGATTTTACCCTCAGGGTGTTATAGCCACCAAAGGGGGATACGTGTGTATATATATATATGTACACCTAAACCAAAATGTTGGCTGGTGCTCTTGCAAGGGACTTTGCATCCTAGTCCTGGACCATTCAAAAATGGGTCCTTGTTCAGAAGGTAACACAAAACTTCATGTTAATGATTTCCGGTACAGTGGTGATTTCCCGTCCAGTGGCGAGAAGGTAGCTGAAAAAGAATGTGGTAATGACAGTGGTCCTGAGGAGATGCTGTAATCAGGACTGTAATCATAAATTGTTAGACAGAAGTTGCCATATATGTGAAAAGGCTGCAAAATTAAGCATATCCTGAGATCCCTCCCTCGCACTGTGCTGTTGATCCACAACCAGAGATTGTATGATACATTCAGACTACCAGTCCCAGTCCCTTACGGACCATTTGTAATCCAAGGTAAGGAATCACAGGCAAGATGAAACAGTTCTATATCCAGAGATATAAATGGTATGTATACTTATTGTGTCCCTTGGAGCACCGGTGTCTCATGCACGAATCGGATGGTTATTCCCTGTAGAGTGTGCCTAGCCACAGGGAAATAAATAATGTCCCATGGTCAAAGCAAAGGTGAACTGTGGAGTAGACTCTATATGTGCTTGTTACTTGCATTACACCCCTTCAGTATCTTCAAACCAGGCAAAGGCAAAGTTTCAAAAGCTTTACTTAAATGATATGGCTTGACAGTCAAACAAAGGCAACAGTTTTCCTACAAATCCATAACTTAGGCTTGTGGCTGCCCCCAAGCCTACTTGAAGTGGAAGAGTCCATGATGGTAGAGTCCATGATAGTAGTATCCAAGATTGGCATCTTCAGGGCAGATTGCAGGACTCAGCATGTCTTGCATATTCAGCTGGCTAGCCGGTTGGACTCTGGTAACAGCCACAGCAGCAACCACTCTCTCTCATTCTTAGACCCTCCAACTCTATCTCTCCAACTCTAGCCCTCTAGAGTCTGAACCCCTATCCCTTTTGGTTAGAGAATCAGTGGGTTGGAGCCAAAAAAGCCCACCAAGAAAGAACCCGGAAACATAATTAACACTAACCCTCCAAATATGAGCAGCATAAAACTTTACCTGCCCACAGGTCTACTGGGCTATGGCTACTGTACTCTGAACTGAACTAGTTAATTTAAAAAAAAGTCTGAATTATTGAGATTTATTCCCCAATATATCTTACTTTTGTTGTGTTCCTTCAAACAGAAAAGAACCAGTTGAGGATAAGGACTAATTACAGAATTAAATAATTTGCATCATTAATTCCTTAATTAAAAAGTTGTCAGCCTTCAGATGCTTTCAGCATATTGCCTTGCTCCTGTTGTACTTTAACCTTTGTTTTTCCAATCTCCTTTGTTGCTCAGCCATGTATTTCTATTAGCAGACTTGTCTGTTGTCTTACCCCTGCTGTGTTCTCCGCTTTAACTTTTTATTTTTTTGCTTCCCGTCGAAGGCAAGCTTGGAAAGTTGGACCAGCAATTCTAAATAGAAAATGTGTGGGAGTGAGGAAACACTAGTGGGAATTTTATCAGTAATGTTCCACAACTTATTCTTGAAAGTGCCATGCCATAGTTATTGAAAACACAGTTCTTAGAATGTGCTCCTGACTTAATAGTCTCTATAGCTTTACTTACTTAAAGTATAACTAAAGTCAAACCTTTTTTTCTTAAGATTTGAATATAGTATTGAGGGGTTAGAACCATTGTCTGTTTTTTATTGCTAAAAACAAAACACATATACAAACAGCATTTAAAGACTTGTTCTTTGGTCATTCTCCTTCCTATGGTTTGATAAAGGGGCCCTCCTGTCTGCTCTGAAACATGTAGCCACATCCACTCCACTTCCTGTCATTACCCAGCTGAGAGAGGTACTGTTTGGAGCTACAGCCATCTTGCCACTTCTGGAAGCTGCTGATGCTTATGGTCCAGCCTGAGGCCTAAAAAGCTGCACTTCTATCAAGAACTCTACTTCAATGAGCCACATGCTTTCCGAGCTCTGTAGACTCATGGTGATCCTATGGAGGTCTATATGGGTCAATGACAAGCCTTGATCTACTTTTATCTAGTGAGTGCATTTGTATTGCCTTTTATGCTTTTTAAATAAATTGAAACATCTAGATGGAGTCACCCTCTTGTGTTTGTTTTTTATATGTGCATTAGGATCTCAAGACCTAATTTGAGAGGAGCTGTATCCATTTTACCTGGTGTATCCTACCTCTCTCCTGGCCCTCTTATAAACCCCTTTTAATGATGGTTGGGTTCCAGTCAGCGCAATAGCTTATTCTTTTTATTTGGTTTTTATTATTGTCTGTGTCCCTGTTATGGAGATTCACTCTCTCTATGGTCCTGATCAAAAATATCACAAGGAATAAAAGTGAGGGTGAATACAACTTTCTGAGTTGCCACTAAAACAGGAACAGAGGAGAAATCTTCCAATGGGGACACTTGTTCCAGTGACAGCTGTTTAGGAGGGGGTTTTCTTCACATTGGAAAGACACCCTCCCACTTCCTATTGAGTTCACAGGACAGGGAGTAAAGGGAAAGCTCCCTAATGGTACACAGATGACTGCAGATTTAACCATCCCCTAATCTATCTAAAAAAAAAGGTTTTATCTTCAGATATATTTTAATTTGACAGCAGCATTGTTCATTGAAAACACTTATGTCCAAATTAGGTAGAGATATACTGGCCGCATAAAGAAGAAACTTGACTGCTGCTTGCAAAAGCGTCCCTATAACAAACAATTTACAATCCTGGTTTTAGTGTGAAAATCAGTCTTTATTTTCTAGCCTGTACCAAAAAAATGGACAGATATGCCGCATACACATGAGTGGACTTTCCGGCAAACTTGGTCCGGCGGACCGGACTCCGTCAGACAATTAGATCATGTGTGAGCTCCAGCGGACTCTTTTTTTCCCCAAAAGTCCGACAGACCTAGAAATAAAACATGTTTCAAATCTTTCTGATGGACTTGAGTCTGGTCGAAAAATCCGCTCGTCTGTATGCTAGTCCGACGGACTAAAACCGATGCTAGGGCAGCTATTGGCTACTGGCTATCAACTTCCTTATTTTAGTCCGGTCGTATGTCATCACGTACGAATCCGTTGGACTTTGATGTGATCGTTTGTCCAAGTCCGTTCGTTTGAAAGTCCGGCGGACCTACGCTGCAAAGTCCGTCGGAAAGACTGTCGGACCTAGTCCATCGAACAGTCCGCTCGTGTGTATGAGGCATTAGAATCCAAGGAACAGCATATAAAAAATGTTTCACATTTTCTTTGTTGCATTAAGGTTAAAAACCTTTTGTACTGCAGCTTCCCCCAGATCCCTCCTTTTTCTTACCTGAGCCCAATCCAATCCAGTGATGTGCATGAGCACAGAGGCTCCAGCTGCTGTCTCTCTCCTCATTGGATAGATTAATAGCAGCAGGAGCCATAGCTTTCCGATGCTGTCAATCAAATTCAGTGTCACGGGATCGGGGCTGAGTCCTGCTGTCTGTGCCAATGGACACAGCAACAGGACTTAGGCCCCATGTACACTGCTGCTGCTAAACGGACGTTCAGAGGCAGTTGGACACTTTTTTCAACTGCCCCTGAATTCATTCAATGTTATCAGATTCAGATGTGTACATGTACACAGCTTCATTTACCGCTGTTTTTAGGCACTTGTGTTTATAGGCCTCTTTTTGAAGGCAAAAAAATTCATTCAGACGCCGAAGTTTCCGACACTTCAGATGCCAAACGCATCTAAACGTGGCTCGTTTATAGGCGTTTTTCATTTTTGGCCATTTAAAAAAAAAAAAAAAATTCTTTTTTTTATTTTTTTTTAAAAACTTCTAAACGCAAACATGGCAAAACACCGCGAAATGCGGCATGTAAACACGGCAAAATGGACGTTTTAAACGTGAGTTACTATCTGTCAAGTTAAATAGTTCAGGAGAGGTTGTAAAAATGTCCTGTGTACATGAAGCCTTAGGAGCGTGCCAGCAGGAGTGCCCCCAAGGGAAAGCGGCTTTCCGTCGGGGGACCCAATGAAGAGGAGGGGCCTGGAGCACCACCGAGGCACCCCAGAAGGAGAGGATTGGGGCTGCTTTGTGCAAAATCATTGCACAGAACAGGTAAGTATAGACATTTTTGTTATTTTTGTTAAAAAAACAAGGGTTTACAACCCCTTTAAAATATAACTTTTCTCTTCCCAGATAAGAAGGACTACTGTTATCAGTGTGCAAGCAGCAGCCTCTCTACAGTCTCTGCGATAAGTCAAAGTTAGAGCTGTGCAATCAACAGGGATCATGAGCTTTGTGGCTTAATAGGGTGAGCGTGAGAGGAGTCAGATTGCTGCATTGAGACCTCTGCTTACACATGGATAGCATTGGCCCTTCTGCAGTGTGTTGCTCAGGGAAGGGGAGCTTGGAATATAGTTGCTTTGAGAACAACTACAGTAATACATTTAAAGCTGAACTCCATTTTTAACTTCTGATTAATCTCAATTCCCGGCAATAAACCAATCCCACAATATAACCCTTTGAATCTGAAGCAGGTGTCTTGAACTTGTTTTAATTTCCTGCCTGAAACACTTTCATCATTCACTTCTCTGATCTGTACAGTTCCCGCCCCCACCACCACCACCATCACCACCATAACAGCTATTAGCTTTCTCTGCCACCAATCACTCTGTTTGTGAAAGAACACATCCCTAATATCACTTTAGATGTGCATGCTTAAAGTGATACTAAAGTCTAGTTTTTTAAAAAAAAGGTTAAAAATAACAAACAAGATATTCTTACCTTCTCTGTGTAGCGGTTTTGCATAGAACAGCAAGAGAAAAGGACCTGCTCCAGGTGTCTAAGCCGCAAAAATCTCCTCCTCCTCAGATATGGGTGCTGGCTCAGTATGCAAAATAGCATGTAAAAAGAAATTCAATCTGGACAGCCGCACTCCAACGATAAATTCTTTATTGGTTAAAAACCATACAGCAAGAGATGGAATCAACAGCTAACATGTTTCACACCGTAACTACTGGTGCTTACTCATAGCTTTGCATAGAGCAGCCCCTATCCTCCTCTTCTTGGGTCCCTCGCTGGCACTCCTGGCTCCTCCCTCCTGACAAGTGCCCCCACACCAAGCAGCTTGCTATGGTGGCACACGAGCCGAACCGCAGCTCCGTGTGTCCATTCTTGACATGTGCGGGTTTGTTGTATTCCGAATAAATATTTGGACAAATTTTTCATTGTTCAGAAATTCAGATATATCCAAATACCCAAATTACAGTATAAACAAAGTTTACCGAATGCTTCAAATAAAGAAACAAAATTTGTCTGAATTTCCAAAATTTGAATTGAAATTCAAATTGAATTTTACATCGAATTCCAGTTGAATTTGAACTGTAAACATGTTTCTGAAATCAAAGACTTTGTGTGTTATTAGAGTACCATTTCAAAATTATTCTGTTTTAGTTAAGCCAAAGGTGATTTAAAGAGTATCATTGTAATCATTTGATGAAGAATTTTCTTTTGTTTGTTCACTTTGCCACATTTGAATCGAAAACAATAATAAAAAAGTTTTCGAACCCGCCGATTTAAAATGTATTGATTCGAACGCTTCAAATTAAATAAAAAAACGTTAAATTCGAGGAAAATTTGAAAAAGACATAAAATGAATTCCGAATAAGAATCCCGAATACGAATTGAACTAAACAAGATTAATGAATCTAAACGAAACAGAACAAAATATTTTTGTTCGTCATGCACATGTCTAGTCCATTCAGGCACGGAGCCCTGGCTAGCTCCACCCCTTTCTCTCCTCATTGGCTCACTGACTTTGAATGACAGCAGCAGGAGAAAATAGTGCTCCGCTGCTGTCTCAGCCAATGAGGAGGAGAGTCACAGGCAGTCGAGTCTCTTGTGCAACATTGCTGGATAGAGATGGGGCTCAGGTAAGTATTGGGGGGGGGCTGAGGGGGGCTATTGCAAACAGAAGTTTTTTTATCCTAATGCATAGAATGACATTCTGCCTCTACAATCACTTTAAGCAACCAATCAGCCAATGCATAGCTAAAGTTTGCAGTAACCCATGGCCAGCAGTGAGGAGCAGGCATGTCCAAATGGATCCCAGGGATCCCAGGGATGTGTTCTTTTTTTTATGCTTTTGAAACAAGATCCAAGCTAATATGATGTGGGGCCCCTACTACCAAAGAGCAGCAGACAGACCCAATGATGAAATCATAGGGTCCCAAAATTTCTTGAAAGCAAAATTATTTGATTGAAAAAAGATTACTGCATGTTTATCAAGGGGGATGAGGGAATAAGGGAAAGTATTATAAGTGCACACTACGCCTTAAACATTTCTATGCAGCCTCAATTCAAATAGATATGTTTTGCTGAAAATGTATTTGTTTTTTTAAGTTTATAGTTTTTTTTTATTATTATATTATATATTTATCTGTCAGGTTTTTACTACTATCTGGAACTAATGTATTGGTAAAAGAAAAGATTTTGGGTAGTGAAAAACCGAAAATAGGCACCACATCCATAGAATTAGAGAATTTCAAAGATACAGAAAGTGGGACTTATAAGGCGCCAATTAAAATAAACAATATATTTAAAAATATATATATACATTTTATTTGAATAACAATATATTTAAAAAATACATTAAATAATCAATTGTATAAATTTCATACACCATTGCAGCCACTTGTACTCAACATGTTTCGCTCTGGGAGAGCTGCTTCAGGAGGTTTCTAGTGCTGCATGAAGTTTAATACTGCAAAGAGAATATATGATATTAACATCATTGATAACAGTGAAATATTATTACAGTATAGTTACAGTAGTTATTTATTTTTACATTTCAAAAAATCACATGTCAATTATTATCAGGCCGAGAGGAAAAACTTCCAATCAATCTAAAATCAATTCTTGAGACAATCAAACAAATCTTCCAAAACCTGGGTCAAGGCATAACGTTGCAACCACAGGGAGAGAAGACTTCTTTGAAGCTATACAAGGGAAGTATTTTAAGTAACGTTCGATGATATACCGCTAATATCTAATACAAACAAATCTAATTTATCCAAATGAGATTACCTTAACCATTTGGATATTCAAATCTGACCAATGGGTTTCATTAGAAAGAAGTCAGTAAGTACTGGAATTTGTGAGAGCCAATCAGCAGTTGGATTTTCCTGAATTTCAGGAAGCAGCTGGCAAAAGAGGGAAATGTATCCAGCAGTGGAAAATCCCACTACTGCATAAATTTAACAGCTCAAAAGCAACCTTCCAGCAAAGCAATCCTAAAAAGAAAAAGCAGAAAGAAAATTGTATACAATGTGTGTGTTATATAGTGTCTCATAGAAATAATCATTTCATGAGGTACAAACAGGCCACGAAATTGCTCAAAATGAAGGACAAACAATCCATCCTCCCCCAGAAGCAACAAAAGCCCTGTCTGGTGCTAGAAAATACAGCCCTCTCAAACTGATAACAGGGGCCTGTTTGTCCATATATATAGAAAAAATGTTTCAAGAAGTGATAAGGAGGGAGAGAAGAGGCTAACAACCTCTCTCTCACAGATTCTCCATCAGAAATGGTGACAAAGCACCATGAATTTCATCTCTCCCCATCCTGCTGGCGTCTGACGTCATCGGTGGGGTGCGGACGTATTGATCGTGCTACTGCGCATGCGTGAATCCAAGCTGGTGGATGTGACATCATACGCATGCTGTGAAGACGCACATCACCATCTTGGAAAGTCCACTGCCCATATGACAAACAGGGGCCGGACCGAAAGAATTCCGGTCCACCCTCAGTGCCACAGGGCAGGGAAGGAAAAAAACAGTACGGAGAACAGTAAGCAATCCGATCGTCACGATTTAAAGATTTCCCAACAAGCAGGCATCAGATTACACCTAATACACAGGTCCCTTAAATCATCTTAAGCTTTTAAATCATTTATTGTAATTTTATCCCAAATGGGATTGTCTAAGGGTTGCGGTGGAATTTGCGATCGCTTTTTTTCATAGAAAACTTTGAACATTAGTTTACACAAGAATACATTTATATACTTGTTGAGCTCAAATTGGTCTATTTTCTGGGTAGGACAAAATGTTAGGCCTAGGCCCAACATCTGGATTTGTTCACTAGAGAGGGAATAGGATGATAAATTCATTACTTCAAATTGTTTTTTACCATGGGTGTCTTGTGAATGACTTGTTCCATATTGAATGCTTTCTTTGGTCTAGTGCCTGTTGAGAAAAAATGGGTGCCGGACGTAAATCTGTCTGATTAGGGTTCCCATTTGGGCAAATGACTTACTTAATGTATTGGTACATTTCAAAGAGTTTTTTTTTTTTATATAGATACTGTATTCAAACCACTCACTATAATCAAAGTATAACAAAAATACTCCCTATCTCCATTTTGTATTTATTAAGTATAACTAAAGGCAAAACTTTTTGGGGTGTTTTGGATAAAGTGGGGAAGGATTAGAATGCTTGTCAGTTATTATTACTGTCTGTCTCCCCGTTAAGGTGATTCACTTTCTCTATTTGCCCTGTTTACCATTATCATTGAAAGTGAAAGTAAAAGAAAATCCCAAATTTTGGGTTGTCCCCAGAAAAATAATAGAGGGAAAAGTAGAGGGGAAACTAGTTATAGTGACCTGGGAGTTCCCAAGGAATTCCCTTAATTTGCAGGGATTTCCTCTCACTTCCTGTTTGGCTATGAGACAGGAAGTGAAGGGAAATCTCCACAATGGGACACAGATGGCAAAAAAAACTGACAGGGGCTATAACCCTCCCTTACTCTATGCAGAATGAAAAAAAAATTGCCTATAGTTCTACTTTAAACAATTTTTTTCTGCAAACTTTACTTAAGCAACTTAACAAAATCAATTTTCTATATCAGTGAAATTTTGCCAACCGCTGAATGGATTGCCCAAATCAATTTTGCCATAATCACTCCACTCATCCCTATCCACAAATTCAGATCTGACTATGTTAATAAAAGACAATTCCAATCAAAGATTTTTTCAGTTTTTTATAGACTTGAAAAAGTAAATATGTCCTCCAAATTTTCATTATTATATTTCTCTGCATTAAGGTGAAAAAACCTTCCATGGTCAGCTCCCCTCCAGCCCCCCTAAATGTTTACCTGTGCCTAATCCCAATCCAGCACTTCAACTCAGAACAGCAGCGTTGCTCTCTCTCTTCTCAAAGGACTCAAAGGCAGCAACGGGAGCTTTTGGACGTGGGGGTGGAGCTGAACCACGATATGTGTGTCAATAGATGCACATGGTCTGGCTCGGGATCAAGCCCACATGAGTGACCCCACAGCAAACCGCTTTCTATGGAGCACTCGAAAGAGAATAGGAGTGGAAAGTGCCAGGTGGGGGGGGGGGGGGGTGGTAGGTTCAGGCTGCTCTATGAAAAGGTGAACGTCACATCCTTATTATTTTAAGAAAAAAAACCCTTTACAATACCTTGAACTCCATAAGGTATATATATTCATTCTATTGAAAAAAAGGGACGTAAAACACGTACATCGGGACTATAAAATGGCAGTAGCCAATAGCTTTCATCTCCTAATTTATTCTGAGCATGCGTGGCACTTTTTGCATCGGATTTGTGTACACACGATCGGAATTTCCGACCACGGATTTTGTTGTCGGAAAATTTTATAGCAAGCTCTCAAACTTTGTGTGTCAGAAACTCCTATGGAAAATGTGTGATGGAGCCCACACACGATCGGAATTGCCGACAACAAGGTCCTATCACACATTTTCCATCGGAAAATCCTATCGTGTGTACAGGGCATTAATGTGTTTTAGGCAGGATTTATAAAAAAGCAACATGAACACTATTGCTTCTGGGCTGTACTACGGTTACAAACATACACATATGTGGCATTGCTGTGATCTTCAGGAGCAGAAGAATTTATTTTGGGTTGTTGTTTGATAGTAGGTTATGATAGTAACAAGACATATACAGTTACATTTAAAAAAAAGGTTTTTTTTTACTATTTTGGGCGAGTTTTTCGTTTGATAAAAAAAAAAAAAAAAAAAAAAGGAGATATCTGTTACCATTTACCACCAAATGAAACCCCAATTTCTCCAAAAAAAGTACAAGGTAAAATTCACCTGGATGCACAAGGTAGTTGTGATGACATGTATGGTTTTACTAACACATGTGAAAATTGCTAAATTGGGCTTAGGCATTTCGATTTGTTTTACTCTCAGGCACAATGGGGTTAAAGAACAACTCCAGCAACGTAAAAGACCAACTCCACTCTTTTATACTCATGCGTATTTGTTTAAAAGTTATTCAGTCAGTTTTCAGCTTCTGTAGATACCTAAATTGCTTAGCTTAAAAAAAAAACTTTATCAAATATTTCACATGCAAATCAAACATCTTTAGAACATAACACTGACATACTACAATTGAATGTTCACAAAGCAAACTCATGTTAGAATTACAAGGGAAATAGAAAGATATTCAAGAAGAGACAGGAAATACTGTAAATTTTTGTTTACATCAAGTTGCAAACATCACCCGAAGCTGGAATGAGGTTTAAAGGGGGGGGGACTGCTTTTTAAGCTGGATGAGTTAGTATATAGATGGGATTACTGTACAGGGAGATCTCAGGAAGTGTATCGCTAATGTGGTGATATTCCAGAGGAGGAATGGACATTTTTGGCCTGGAGGAGAAACACAGTTAACAAGCCATTTCTTGGTCGGAACAAATTTCTGAGAGCTAAAGAAGTATACTATGGAAAGCGTGCCCTGGTGCCTTATTGATGGTAAAAGTTGGGTGTTCATTGTGGACTCCAGAGAGAGAGATATCATTTTGCCCCTGAACAAATCATTAGTAAGACCTCATCTGGAATATGCAGTTCAGTTTTGGGCACCAGTTCTCAAAAAGGATATCGGGGAACTGGAGAAAGTGCAGAGAAGGGCAACCAAACTAATAAGAAGCATGGAGGAGCTCAGCTATGAGGAAAGATTAGAACTAAATCTTTTCCCTTTTGAGAAGAGGAGATTAAGGGGGATATGATCAACATGTACAAATACGTAAGTGATCCATATAGTGAACTTGGCATTGAATTATTCACTTTAAGGTCATCACAGAGGACAACTGGACACTCTTTACATCTAGAGGAAAAAATATTTCATCTCCAAATAGGGAAAGAGCTGTGAAAATATGGAATAGACTCTCTACAGAGGTGGTTCTGGCCAGCTCAGCAGATTGCCTTAAAAAAGGCCTGGATTCTTTCCTTAATGTATATAATATAACTGGATACTAACATTTATAGGTAAAGTTGATCCAAGGAAAATCCGATTGCCTCTTGGGGGATCAGGAAGGAATTTTTTCCCCCTGCTGTAGCAAATTGGAGCATGCTTTGCTGGGGTTTTTCGTCTTCCTCTGGATCAACTGTTGGTGAAGGATTGTGTATATGGGATTTATTTTTTCATTTTTTTTTGGTTGAACTAGATGGACTTGTGTCTTTTTTCAACCTGACTAGCTATGTAACTATGTAATTATTTATTATAATACATTTTTTCACATCTTCCAGCATCTACGTTCTATTGCAGCTCAAGGTACTAGACTTAGGTAGTAGACTTTCCTTTGCCAGCTGTTGTGATCACATGTGCGAATGGGGAACATATACAGTAGCTTTCTAAAGCTCAGCATGCTTTAATGACTGCAGGTCCTGCTTTAAATGTTGTATGAATTGTGATGAAGGGTCACAAGTTCAACATATCTCTATTCAGAGCTACAGGCTCAACATACCCTAAGCTGGCCAAACACTGTATGAATTTCATCGAGTTCCTGATGAACTGGTCTAAATTCAATGAATGTGTGGCCCAGTCAGCTCCGTCTCTGCTGACTTTTTTAGACTGAAAGATTGAAGCAGCAAGGGAAAAATTATCAGCCAATTGGATGAAACCACTGTTTAGGTAGTTTTGACAGCTGGCATCCATTGGCACTGTTTTATATGAATCAAGGTATCTTCTATATTTTTTAATACAGCCCATAGGCTGAACAAAATAAAATCTATATGTGTTTGTCCAGCTTTAAAAGTATTGGCTCAGATAAAATATGGCCCAATGACACTCCACCAAACCCTCCACAATTGTGGTGTTCCCTGGAAGATCTAAGAGGCATTGTGGTCACTGTCTCCATTTGTTACGTAGCCCAGAAGTTAATGTGAGAATGTCAAGAATATGTGAATTTAGTTAAAAAATGTTAAATAGATGAAGCTACCGTATCTATCGGTGTATAACACGCGCTGGCGTATAACACACACCCCAATTTAAGAGGCAAGTTTCAGGAAAAAATAAAAATAAACCACTATTAAGCAAAATAAGGTCAGTGAGCCTCAATGCAGCCTAATCTGTGCCCATATGCAGCTTCAGTGCAGCCTGATCTGTGTCCATCTGCAGCCTTCCATTTACTTCTCCCAATTTATTTGTTGGTGATGTTATGCTCTTAACTGACCCCAATGTGTTGCAAGCATTTAGGTGTGACTTGCCTGTCAGCCGCTCCATTGCTTCGCAATCCAGCAAGAAGCCGCCAGCTCCCGCTGCCTCATGTACACATGTCATCTTTGTGACGAGCCAAGCACCGAGCTCTGAGCCAAGTGTCGAGCCGAGTGGCGAGCCAAATGCTGAGCTGAGCCGAATGTTGAGCGCCAAGCCGAATGCTGAGCCGAGCTCCGAGCCGAGCCCCGAGCTGAGCCCTGAGCCAAACCGAATGCCAAGCTGAGTGCTGAGCAGAGATGATGGCTTGGTGATTTTTGGCGGCACCCATCCCCCCTTCCCCTCCGAGATACGCTGTCTGCGTATAACACGCACCCGCGATTTTCCCCCTAAATTCAGGTGATAAATACGGTAATTCTTTTATGTGTGTGTACAGAAAGACATGTTGCACTTTTTTTTTGTCTTTAAATAATACCTGTCTTCACTATATTTCTGTATCAACCTATTTCTGCTTATATGTTTTAATAGCTGCAATTTATCTTGTCAAAACAAATTTAATTATGCAAATGTGATTATAATTTTTCAAATCATAAACAACTTTATGGTATTTCTTGCTATTTATTTAAGGGTTTTTATTTATACGGCGTGACACTAAAACAGATAAGCAATTATGTTTCTTTGTTATAAACATGAAATAGCAAAGTTTGAATCTTTTCATTTTTAAGCTTGTCTTCCAAAGGGATATGTACTTCCGTTTTAAAATGTGTTACATATCTTCACAGCAGGGACAGGATTAATAAAAGTGTTTAGCACAAATTAAATTAATACCTAATCATAGTAAATTAGCATAATTCTTACCTATTTTTGTAAAGTTTCTATATGAAATCTATCACTATTCTGTGCTCCAGCTATGGGAACTTGCTAGGTACCCTATATGTCTTTATCCATAGCACTGTGCAAACAGTGATAATGGTGTGCAATCTTCTAAAGCAGTTCAGTCTTATAAATGATTACCTTGTTACATAGTTAATAATGTTAAAAAAAAAACTCATGTCCATGCAGTTTAATGTATGTGTGAGTTTGCGTCTCTAAAAATTCCCATACTCCTATATATTACGCTCACTGAGGAAGACATCCAAAAGTTTTACATTGTGATCATATCCTCTCTTAAACGCCTCTTCTCCAAAGTAAATAAGTGTAATCTATCTAGTTGTTCCTCATAGCTGAGGTCCTCCAGCCCCCTTACTAATGTTGTTGACATTCGCTAAACTTTTAAGAATTTAAGGACCAAAACTGAACTGCAAAGATCAGGCATAACCAGTTTTTTGTAAAGGAGTAAAATTATTGATGTATCTCTTGAATGTATTCTCTTTTTCTGTTCAATAATTTTTTGGGGAGTTTTCGGATGTACCAACAAGAGTCCAGAAAAATGGGATACAGAGTTGAACACGTACACTCTATACAATAGGCTAGAGCCATATGTGCTGGGCCAGACATTGTACCTTTTATCAGGAGTTCACAAGCTAATAAGTTCAGCATCGATAACATATGTGAAGAGTAATGTATTCCTTACATCAGGGCTCAAAATTTCAACTTGTGAGCTAGCCAGGCCTTAATAGTTACTTGCCACCAGTTGCCCCACCCAACCCTTTCCCTGCTGCGCCCCTAAACATGCCCTTGTAAATTATCATATTTTATTCAGATCATACATGGTATCTCACAAATGCCCCCCAGCTCTCTTACCTCTTACAAATGCCCCACAGCTCTCTCACCTTTCACAAATGGCCCTCATCTCTCGCAAATGCCTCCCAGCTCTCTCACCTCTCATAAATCCCCCCATCTCTCAAAAATGCCCCCCAGCTCTCTCACCTCTCACAAATGCCTCCCAGATCTCTCACCGCTAACAATTGCCCCCCAGCTCTCACAAATGCCTCCCAGCTCTCTCACCTCATACAAATGCCCCCTAAGCTCTCACAAATGTGCCCCCCCCCACTCTCACCTCTTACACATGTCCGGCCCAGCTCTCACAAATGTCCTCCAACTCTCTCACCTGTCACAAATGCCCCCCATCTCTCCCACCTCTTGCACATGCCCCCTCCAGCTCTCTCATTTCTCACAAATACCCCCCAGCTCTCTTACCAATGCCCCTGAGCTCTCTCACTAATGCCCCCTAGATCTCTCACAAATGCTCCCGAGTTCCCTCCCCAATTCAGCCCCCCAGCTCTCTCACCAATGCCACCCCCCAGCTCTCTCACTAATGCCCCCCTCAGCTCTCTCATCAATTCCCCCCTCAGCTCTCCCACCTCTTAGATATATAGAATGCAGCTGGCACCATGCTGTTTGGTATTACTGTGCTTTTTTTGTCTTCAGCACAGTGCCGCTGACAGCTCCAATGGTCAGGACTGTAGCACAGAGGAGTTTAACAGCACTTCATTCGGCTCCATTCTACAGTTCTGACAGGTGGAAAAAGAAGCCACCTCCCACCAGAACAAACCAAACAATACAGGCAGTTGTGACGCCGGGACCCGGGGCACCCACCAGCAAATGTGGGGCATATGCCCTGAGTGCCTGGTGCTTGTGCACAAAAGCTGTCACACAGAAGCCTCGACCTCTGTGTGAGAAGCTAAAACTTGCAGGGCTGCAGGATTCCTTACCAGCGGGGTGGTTTGCCTTCAGTATCCACCAGGCGCTTCTTCTCCTCCCCCAGCAGGATCCTGGTTGTGTGTGCTTCTGCCTGCTCCACTCGCCCTCGGCTTATTTCCACTAGCCTAATGCGAGCAGGCAAGTGGGAACTTTGAGGGCTGCCTTACATATAAATATGGTGGGAAAGTAGGTAGGAGGACATGGAAAAAAAAGGAGAATGGAGAAAGGGGTCCTCAGGTGTCTTGAGCCATGGTGGAAAAGGTAGAAAGGGTAGAGGCTTGTCTTTAGGGATCAAGCAAACATTGAATCCAAATCTACAGGCAAAAACTTGTCTATCCAAGGTTGCCAAATTTTAATATATTTGAGAACTCCGTGGTGCAAGGTGCAATCGATCTTTACATAGGAATATATTCAATTTTTAATGCATGAGGGTAGTCTTCTAGCTTTATTAGTTGCAGCTGGGCATTACATGCTATTGCTAATGTCCAGTACTTAATGGTTGAAAATTGGCTGATTCAGCAGGCACTGGCTGGCTTTCAGTCCGTGTGTACAGTTGCCTAGTCAACAGAAGTTGGTCTATTGACCGGTCATGCTGAAAAACCAGCATTCACTTAGCACTTGCAGCCAATGGGGGAGCGACGGGGATCAACACATTGCTTGTGTTGATGCAGGGATCTATCAGTACAAATTGTGTGTGTGTGTGTGTGTACCCAGCTTAAGTCTGAAATAAATCTGTAAGCACCACCAAATCCTTTTCCAACACCATTTCTTCCCTCCTCGTGAGTATGATGCATGTGTATTTTTGACACCCAAGTGTCTGCCATGCAGCTGCTGACCCTTATTTTACCAGTTCCTGTAAAGTTGTTACTTCCTATGCTGAATATATTTCCTTACATAATTTGGTATAACAACCAAGCATTGAATGCAAACTCTAAATTGCAATCCCAATATCATTAATAAACAAGTTAAACAGCATTAGCCCCAAGACAGAACCTTGGGGCACACCACTCACAACCTTAGAGAGAATGAGTAATTTATCACTACTCTCTGGATCGATTTATATAACTAATTTCCTATCCATGTACATACAATTTTTTCAACACCAATAGACCTTATTCTGTAGATTGAACATTTGTGAGGTACAGTATTGAATGATTTAGCATAAACTAAATAAACTGCATCCACTGGTCTTCCTCCATCCAAATTCTTACTCACTTCTTCATAGAACGATAACAGGTTAGTCTGACAAGAACAGTCTTTCATAAATCCACACAGTTTGTTATGTATGATACTTTTATTGCAGACAAATTATTGAACAGAGTCCTTTGACATTTCCTTACCACTTACAGACCGGAAGATTTTCCCCCTTAATGACCAGGCCATTTTTTGCGATACGGCACTGCGTCACTTTAACTGAAAATTGCGCGGTCATGCAATACTGTACCCAAACAAAATTGACATCCTTTTCTTCCCACAATTAGAGCTTTCTTTTTGTGGTATTTGATTACCTCTGCGGTTTTTATTTTTTGCACTATAAACAAATAAAATGCGCCAATTTTGAAAAAAAGCAATATTTTTTACTTTTTGCTATAATAAATACCCCCCCCAAAAAAAAAAATATATAAAAAAACGAATTTCTTCATCAGTTTAGGCCGATATATGTTCTTCTACATATTTTTGGTAAAAAAAAAAAAAAAAAAATCGCAATAAGCGTATATTGATTTGTTTGCGCAAAAGTTATAGCATCTACAAAATAGGGGATAGATTTATGGCATTTTTATTGTTATTTCTTTTATTAGTAATGACGGCGATCTGTGATTTTTAGCGGGACTGCGACATTGTGGCAGACAGATCGGACACTTTTGACACTTTTTTGGGACCATTGACATTTATACAATGATCAGTATAAAAATGCACTGATTACTGTGTAAATGTCACTGGCAGGGAAGGGGTTAACACTAGGGGGCGATCAAGGGGTTAAATGTGTTCCCTCATGTGTGTTTATAACTGTGGGGGATGGGACTGACTGGAGGAGGAGACATACTGCTGTTCCTAATCACTAGGAACAGCAAATCTGTCTCTCCTCCCCTGTCAGAACAGGGATCTGTCTGTTTACATACACAGATCCCCCTTCTGGCTCTCGTGCCTATGAACGTGGTGTCCGGCTGACATCACAGCTGCTGGCCATGCGTATTGGGTCACCCGCCGTGCAGCGATTTGTGGGAACGAGCCGACCTGCTGCAGTATTATGATGATACTATTGATGTTAGGTTGTCTACATCTCAACTCTTTTTTTTTTTTTGAGTATTGGTACCACATTTACTCAATACCAATCAGTTGGTACATTTCCAGACGGTAGGGTGTCCTTAAAAATTTGAAAAAGAGGGTTTGCTATAGCAATGCTAAGCTTCCTGAACACATGTGGTTATAAGCCATCTGATCCTGGTAGTTTATTTACATAAAAATGTTCTAGCTTATTTTGAACCAGGTTTCCTATTTAATACACCTGTTTCTCCCATTTGTGACCAACTTCCCATGTTCTTTTTTTATGCGGGTCTTCGTGTCCTGTCCTTACCTTTTTACTGTTGATATATTTTAGGAATTTTTGTGGCTTGTTATATTTACTGTAGCAATATGTTTTTCAGATTCTCTTTTAGCTGTAGCAATTGCTCTCTTGCATCCTTTGTTGGACTCCTTGTAATAATGAAATGCTGAGGGTATAGCTTTCAATTTTTACTTTGTTTCTAATTTATTTATGTTTTTATACTAGAATTAAGCCACATAGGTTTTATTCTTTTTCTTTTAGTTCTGAATGGTCACTCTTTGCTATAGGTTATGCAATTTTTCATTTAGTAAAAATAATTTTTTTGTAAAATGTCAATGACTATTGTATATTGTATAACAGATGTACCTTACTGATTGAACCATACCCTTTACCTCCAACCTCTTACCATACTTGGTTAATGAGACCACACTGAAATTGGAGTAAAACATGGCCGTAGCAGCCTTATTTATTCAAAAAACATATCTTTTCAAAATTAACTCAAAACATAAACATCTGTTATCAAAACCCAACAGTCCACCTAGCGTTGGTCTTTGCAGGAACCTCAATTACCATTTTGTAAATACTGCACTGCGGTACCTCTCAACTGATCATAGGCCTCAAGCCGACAGGCTGGCTCAGAGACAACCACTGACTGCAGTGCACCCGTTACCATAACATTCCAGCTAAACCTCCATTAGCTGAAATACCACCCTCAGGACACATACCGCCGATAGGTCCTGAACTCCTCCTTCCGAGGTATCTTCCTTCACCCGCAAAGACCAACACCCGCCACAGCACCCAAGAGAAACCCCTTACCCTTGGGCGGACCTCCACACCCTCAGGGCTCTCTATTCCATCTTGCAACCCCAATGCCCACATATCTATCATGACAGCATTTAAGTGCACTCCATCGCCCCGTAGGTATCTCCAGGTATCCAACTCCAACTCCAAATGCCTTATTGTCAATCCCCCATTCCTCACCACAAATCTACTCACATTCCGATTAATTTTCCTGCGGGCCCTGTTAACACCCTCCACTGACCTTGCCATTCTCCATGTGATCTGAGCTACCATATCCGACCACACAATTATGGTATCCGGGAATGCCATGTGGAGACAAAGGAAATCAAACTTGATGTCCCGTGTAATTTCCAACATTGACCTAACCCCCAAATCATTGCCACCCACGTGCAAAATTAAAACTTTGGGCGGCCTGTCCAAACATGCAAAACGATGCACCTCTGGAACAACTCTACTCCAAAGCATCCCTGGAACTCCCAAGCAGTGAACACAGGCCTCCTGTCTCGGAGACCCCAGTTGCCGACCTTCCGGCCTAACATCCGCCCTCTTAACCCTCCAAAATACAAAGGAATGGCCCAGTATCCAGACCAGGCCTTGTATCATTCCTGAAAAAAAGAAAACAAACAACCACCATGACTTCAGCAATCCCATCAACCAACACAGCCATACACACACACACCCCCCATCCATCTGCTAGTCCAGAACCAGCGAGATTCCCACCTACCGATACGCTTAACTGCCTCGGCATCCATCCCGTTCCTAGCTGCCTCTGTCGCCATCCCTATCCTGAAGCAATGCAAAGAAAATTCTTTTTTTTCAAAACCCAAGGCTCGTAAACATTTCCTAAAAACTGAAACAAATTGAAATCTAGATAATGGTGACCCATCCACATGCATTAAAAAGGACCCAACAGCCACTGGGCGCACCTCTAAAAAACCCTTAACAGCCCCCACTGGACATAGCGGCGAGCCATGTAAAGCGAAGACCTGCACCGTCTTGCCCCTACCCACCTGATCCATTTTCGATCTCCGCAGTACCAAGGACACCCCTTCCTGCGTTCATGTCACCTTGTGGCCCAAAATACCCACGTGCACTTATTTGGAAGGGCTGACCAGCTCACCAATCCTAAAGGCCCCAAAAAATGCCAACGAGAACGCAACCTTAAATAATGAAACCTCGTAGGCTGAAGAACACAAACCCTTAAAATGTGCCAACACCCCTTCCAGTATCTCAAACGAAATGGGGTGCCTGTGATCCCTGGGCTGACTAGACCTCTGATATCCTTTGAGCACCTGCCATACCCAAAAGTCTTTTCTAAAACCTGGAGCAACCTGCCATTTAAACAGGAATGACAACCCCACTAGCTTTTTTCCCAATGCGTACCTGGATACCCCATTTTCCATGTTCCTGGACAGAAAATATATTACCAGCAACCTGACATCCGGGCCCTCTGGATCAGCTCTGGCCACCTGCACCAACTCCTGCCATTCCTGCCATACCTTTGAATATGCAGCCCACGTAGCCACACTCACCGACTTCCTGAGCCATCCGGAGACTACTCGAATGGAATCTTCCACAGCCATTCGAGACATGGAACCCCCTGTTGCTCTGCCTCCAGCACCAACTCCCAGAACCTGTCCCACTAAAAGCGAGACAACGCATCAGCTATAATGTTTTTAACTCCTGGGAGATGCACCGCATAAACAAAGACATTAAGTTGCAAGCATCTTAACATCAAGTGTTGAAGCAGCCGAACTACCTGGGGAAAAACGCAGAAACTTTATTGATCACTTGTACCACTCCCAGGTTATACCCATGAAACCATACTTTCAGATCCCTGAAAAATGTGCCCCACAACTACACCGCCAATACTACCGGAAACAGTTCCAGCAGCACCAGGTTTCTTGTAAAGCCCGAGTCAATCCACGACCGCGGCCACAGAGCGGCACTCCACTTGCCCTGAAAGAACGCCCCAAAACCCGAGGATCCAGCCGCATCAGTATATAACTCCAAATCGAAATTGTTTACTGGGCCAGCCATCCAAAATGCCCTACCATTAAAGGACTCCAAAAAGGAGTGCCACACCTGCAGATCCTCCCTGTGTGCTTTTACCAGGCGCACAAAGTGCCTGGGTGACCTAATCCCAGCTGTATTTGCCGACAGCCGCCGGCAAAATACCCTCCCCATCAGCAGTATGCGACATGCGTCCTCTCTCTTGTTTGCAGACTCTCCGGCACGACCCTTACCCTGCTTGAAACATCTGGACAGCGTGTGCACTCCACCATACCCAGAACACTTGTGTTTGTAAATACATGCCTCTCCAAACTTGCAGGTAGTTTCATTGTACTGCCAGCAGACCCCCTTTTTCTTACCCACCGATTGTCTGGGGAAGGAAGTTCCACCGCCCCCCCCTGAAAAAACTGACTCAGAACCCTCGAAGAGGTCATTAGGCGCATCTACAGACTGATGTCCTTATGATCCCACCGCAGAGACAGACGGATTGCCCTCCGCTGCCTAAACTGCTCATCATATCTGAGCCATGCCATGCCCCCCGTAGACTCTGTAAGCTTCCCCCACCGCATACAGGTAACAAAAGAGTGCCGAATAATGTTCGGGGTTCTTTTCCCCTATCACAATTGCCATAATGGCGAACGCCTGCAACCTATTGCTGAACATCCGTGGAATAAGCCGATATCTCCTTTTTTCTTCATCCTCCTTCTTGGACTCATCCAGCTGAACCCTAGCTAAGTTGAATTTCTTCAATGGCAACAGCGAGAACATCTCCACGTACTCACCTTTCCATATTTTTTCCCGTACTTCCGGTTTCAAATGTGCACCCAGTGGTCCCTTGTAACATACATATACTTTGCATTTTGCTGAATCAGCCAACCTAATCCCATCCTGTTTACCCGCAGCATCTCCTGCCACCGTAGCCTTCCTGACCGCTTGCTGCCCCTGAACCGTGGTCTCCACCGAGGCGAGAGGAGCTGCCACTGTGGGAGAAGTCATGACTGTCCCCTGCGTTAACGTCCCCACAGGGTCCCCCACTGGCGGAACCCACGCAGCCGCTGGGCTAATGGAAGCTGCATCCACATTTTCCCACCTGCTAATCAACTCCTTAAGACCCACCAAGAAACCCATCAAACCCCATTTCCCCCTCACCTCGGCACGGAGCTCCTCACCCACCATGGGAGCACCCTCCTGGGAGCCCCCCGGCGCTATAGCTGTACCCTCCTGACTGCCTCACCCCACTCATATGACAATGCTGGCCCTTAGAATGTAAAGTAAGTGGTGACTTACTGGGCTGCTTAGGGATACTCCCACCAGCCGACCATCCAGCTTCCATCTCTGCCACACCATTCAAAGGCTCTCGATCGTCCTCCAACTCGGTCAGTTCACCCTCAGACCTTGGACCAGTCATCTCATCTTCACCCGAAGCCGACCCTCCAGGCAACATGTCCCTGGATACTGAGGGTCCACCGACCCTCCGCCTCTGCGCTCTGGACCCGCCCACGGATTTTGATGTCGCCTTTCTTGGACCTGGTGAGCTCCCATCATGTCTGCAGTCTTCTTCCTGCACAGGTGTCCCCACCTGCCTCTCTTGTACCGTACTGTGAAGGCTACTAACCTAGTCTCAAACTACCAACCTAATCATTCTCTTCTTTCTTCCCAAGACCTCTTGCTCTCTAGCTCCCTTGTCACCTCCTCTCACTCTTGCCTCTAGGACTTTTCTTGAGCCTCTCCCATCCTATGGAACTCCCTACCCCAATCTGTCCGACTAGATCCTACTCTGTTTGCTTTTAGATGATCCCTGAAAACCCTCCCCTTCAGAGAAGCCTAACCTGCCTTCACCTAACAACTGTATTTTAATTTACTCCATCAGCTCATCCCCCACAGCTATTACCACCATTAAAACTAAGAAGGGAGCCTTGACTCAAACTCTTGGGGTCTATCTATGGTATTATTTATTAGCCCGATACATCCTTTTGGATGGGTTACCTCCGCAACTAAATAACAATCCACAAACAGCTATTACCTTTTGTATCACTTGACCCTCCCTCCTAGATTGTAAGCTTTAACAAGCAGGGCCCTCTGATTCCTCCTGTATGAAATTGTATTGTAAGTGTACTGTCTGCCCTCATGTTGTATAACGCTGTGCAAACTGTTGGCGCTATATTTAAATCCAAAATAATAATATTAATATTAATAAAAAATCACTAGCCAAGAAAAGTTATTATGCAAGTAAAGTCAGAGCGAAGACATAACTTCTGTTTTCTATTTCTGTTCACGGTCAGAATCTAAGAAAGTGATGAAACAACCGGATTAGCATGACAGTCAGGCAACCTGCATTTTAGAAGTAGTAAAGAACATCAGCAAGCTCCATATTTCTTCTGCATAGACTTTCTTTGCCAGTTTTTTAACAGGACAAGAGTTTTTCTTTACCAATTCGATTTTCTTATCCTGTTGTAATAAAAACATAACTGCTCCACTCCGCCAAGCCCTGAGCAGTTCAGCCTTGCAGACAAAGACTGTATTAACTCCCAGCGCTGCCAGTTTATTATCCCTTTAATGTTACAGAAAATATTTATCACTCTCTTCTAGAATTTCACAAGATTTACAGCAAGTGTGTTTGATTAAGTGAGATTGGAGAGGCTGTTGGATTCAGCTGCATAATGAAAATCTATCAGCAATGTGAAAGGCAGCAAATTGTATGATTAAGCAATTTTGATTTTTATCGGACTGCGTGGCTAGACATTGCTGGATAGGAGACGTTATTTGTTCAGCAGAAGTAAATTGTGCAGCATTTCATAAAACACAAAAGAGATCCTATGAATTGTACTAACTTATATACCTTTAGTCGTTGCGTGATCGATAAAGTTATTTGGCATCGTTATGAGATGAAGCAAAACACTAGCAGTGTATGCTTATACCTCTTTCTAATAGAATAAGAGGAAAGATGAGGGAAAATATAACATCTGGGAACTTTAAGTTTAACTTTAAGTTAAAAAATGTGTCTCCAGCCAAAACTTTTCTTTTTTAGTTTTGAATGTAGTGGGGAAGAATTATAACTTTCTTAGTTTTATATTCCTTTGTGTGCAAAGAGAAATGAGTCAAATCCAGAGTGTATAAAGTCCAGATTTAAAGCTGAACTCCAGGCCTGTAAGTATACCTTACTCCTGAGGGACTGCAGTAGATGCAGAGAATCACTGTAGTCGTCGGTGCTACTACAATGATTGCCGTTGTCTTCCAGGTCCTTTTCCGAGTGGCTGCCCTTCCGCATTGTGAACACATGAGGGTTGCTAACTCAGCATGGCCACCATTTGCCGAATGTATTTTTTTCAATAAATACAGGGTTCTCTGATTCAACAAAGTAGAGGGTGACATCACAAGCTCCACCCCCTGCTCATTTTCTGCTAAACTGACCATAGCCCCACAAATTGGCAATGAGGAGTTGGTAGAATTATTGAATCACACATATACTGACTTGCTAACGGAGGATGATCTTGGTCATGCAAGCATTTTTCCTTTCAGATATTTGTAGTGATGTAGTGGAGGGTGGATGATAATTTTTAATGAATTATTACTATAATGCAAGTTATTTCAGTAGCAACCCAGTTCTTCCAGAGAGATGATATTTATTAAGACTTCAGAAAAGCCAACAGAGGTACAGACAAGATAGATGACAGGATACTCATGCAACTTTCTGACACCTTTAGAGAACCCAGTTTCTCCTGTCATATTTTAGCCAAAAAGAACCTTCCCTAATATACACATTTTTCTCCCCTGGGTGACAAGGAAAGCAATTCGATTGGCCAGTTTTATTAGGACTTTTATCTGCTTTTGTCCTCCTGGGTGACAGATAATGACCCTTAGCCTTGGACAGCTGCAGTCATAAAAATCTCTGGAAATGTCCTCAAGGACCGAGGTGTTCTTTTATTAAAATTAACATAGCAAAGTCATTATCTGTCCCTTTGATACGTAGAGTCCCAAATACCAATGTGGCCTTGCTCAACATTTTTGATGTGTTAAATGGATTTGTCAACTGCCTGTCCTAGAATGTCTGTATGTGAACACTTTACAATGCATGTACACATATAATATATACATACACACACACACATATAATATATACATACACACACACACATATATAATATATACATACACACACACACACATAAATATACATACACACATAAAATGTACTACAATATTGAGGATGAGGAAGATAGAGTCACTACCATGGAAGGTGGGGAAACCTGGCAGGAATCAGCATGAGGCAGTGATGTTCAACATCTGGAGCTTACTGTGAAGTTGACTCCAGTGATGAGGAAGGGGTGGAGGGTGAGGTGGCAGGTTGTGTGTGAGTGCCACCAACTGGAGAGTAGGAAAGCTTTGAGGGAGATGAAGAAAATTGGCTAGTGAGGATTTTGTACAGGGCCATGGTCAGCTTGCAGAAGACTAGAAAAAGCATCCATCCATCGACAGCACTGGCACACAAGTACAGGTAACTGCTATTCCCAGAGCTGGTCCACAGATCTCTGCAGTCTGGACCCTTTTTTAACAAATCTGTTGCTGACAGCACCTTTGCAGTCTGCAGCCTTTGCCTACCTTGAATCAGCTCTGGCAAAATTATGGACATTTAGGTGCCACATGCATGAGGAAACACAAGGCTCTGTACCACAAAGCTCATAGGAGCAGCACATCAATGAAGCAAGTCAGCAGCAAAAGGCCCATACTCTTCCTCCTCCTTTTCTCCATTCCCTACTTGCATCTTCTCTTTTCCACGACATTCTCTTGTTGCATCTGCAACAACATCTTTGGCCTCTAATGACAGGACGGAAGTCTTTGAAGGGGTTTCAGAGGCTTACAATATTCTACATCAAGCAAGAAAGAGGGTCATAGGGCCAGGCTGAGGAGGTTCAAGCAAAGACTTGAACCTCTGTAGAATTTTTCTACACTCACCCCACCATTTCCAGCAGAATATTTCCCAAAGTAAGTGTTCCTTCTGCAGCAGCTGGGGCAGAAGTAAAACAATTATCCAAATCACCCCCATTCCCAGCTTCTTAATGCAAGCTTGGAAAAAACTTTTGGCACTGCAGCTACTCCCATTCTTAACCCTCATTCTCCAAGTTTATGGTCTGTGCTACACCATAGTGGCATACAGTATACCTAATCACTATGATTATGCCTAGAAAGTCATCCCTGCCCTCCACCAGCATGGGGAATGCAATGTATCTGTGTCACTGGTTCATGCTGTCAGTTACAAGTTACATATGACCACCAGTGGAAAGGGTGCAAGAATGGGAAACCCACTGGAGTTTGTGGAGTGGTCATGCATCTTGTCTGAAAGCGACAGCACAGTCAGCTGTACCCCTTCCTCCTCACTGGTCTAACCACTGCCCAGAGCTTGTACATTAGGCAAAGGACCTTCTGGCTTGCCCTTTAGCTAGCATGTTGTCTGAGTGGGCCTTTAGTCCAGCAGGAAAATGTGTTATGGAGTGGAAAATACATCTGTCATCTGTCAGTGTAGACAGACCCACTTTTGTTAAAATGGCCTGATCCTGGATTACCAATGATTAGGAATGAGCTTAAGGTTCAAAATCTGACCAAACCTTGGCTGTTTGGGCATTTGGATGAACGGCTGAACATTTACCCTCCCAGCAAGAGCTGAACATCATTTATTATGGCAGCAATACTTCTGCTGTTATACATGAAATCTCCCCATTGTCAATGGTTATTAAGGACTCTGGCAGGTGCAGGCACTACTGAGTCCCTAAAGTGGAAGCAAACTGCTGGGGTTTTTTTTGTTTATTTTTTTTTTAAACCTGCAAGGGAGTGACATAATGTGCTATATGCTCAAAATGTGCTAGTCTGCATCGCAGACTAGCACATTATGTGAAACATACCTTAGAACAGAGCCCTCCAGTGGCGCGCTGTCACTGCTGACATTGAGCAGTACATTGCTATATCTAGGAACATTGGTGTGCGCAGCCTTTTGCATTAGGGTGTGCACCTCAAAGCTCAAACACACATGCGTGCATATATGTGTGTATATATATATATATATATATATATATATATATATATATATATATATATATATACACATACATATATATATATATATATATATATATATATATATATATATATATATATATACACATACACACACCCTTGTAAATAAATATAAACAAACATTTTAAAATGTATTAAAACATGGATGGTGCCAGTAGAGCAGTGGACAGTGTCTATAAGCCAGTGGACTTTTGTCAGTAGGGCAGAGGACGGTGTCAGTAGAGCAGTGGACGGTGTCATGAGAGCAGAGATTGGTGTCAGTAGGGCAGTGGATGGAGTCTTTTTTTTTTTATTAATGTATTTTATTGTGTTTTTTTTTTTTACAATTTTATTTTTCTTAATTATTTTTTTAGGAGCCCTATTGAGTGGCGGGGGGAATTACCCGGTACCTTTCTCAGCAGCCTCAGCTGCCCTGCACAGTGAATGAATGGGAGGTGCTTTGTGCTAATCGACTTCCTGTTCATTCTCACGCTGAAGCATAGTAAACACATAGTTTGCTACACTTTAGTGTTATGAATGAATGCAGTGAGTGATCAGTACCAATCACTCACTGTGTTCATACAGAAAAGGAAGGGTTGGTAAATGAAATATTTACTGGCTCTATCCTATAACATCCCCACAGCAGCTGTCAGGAGAGGAGAGGAGCTGGCAGCGTTTCGGGGGGGGGGGGGAACGTCGGGGCCCTGGCAGCAGGGGGAATCTGCAAGGCATGGGATGCTTAGGATGTGCCCAGGCACAGCCGTCACACCCCCTGCGCATGCCTATGCCTGGGGATCAGGAGAGGGCAACAACAATAGATCCAAAGTTTCCCGCTTTGTTGTCTCAAAACACTGGGAGGTGTGCTTAGCATGTTCTTGCTTAGATGTCAATAACCATAGCTCTGGGCAAAGCTTTCATCATCCATCCCTTCTTCTTCTTACCCATTTTGCAGTTTTTTAAAATTAAATACCTTTCAATGCTCTTTTATACTGACTTAATTCCTCCATCTGCATCCCTTAAGCTACTTTTACACTGAGGCGATTTACAGGCGATACATCGCTAAAAATAGTGCCTGCATAGCGCCTGTAAAGAGCCTCTCCTGTCATTCCAGTGTGAAAGCCCAAGTGCTTGCACACTAGAGCACTGCGTTTGCAGGCCGGTAAAAAAAAGTCCTGCAAGCAGCATCTTTGCAGCGCTGTAGGAGCAGTGTATACACCAGTCCTAAAGCACCCCTGCCCATTGAAATCAATGGGGCAGCACCGCCAAACCACTGGCAAATGGTTTGAAGCTAAACTCAGGGTATGTTTTGGGATCTGAGGCTTCACTGTACAAGAGGAGGGTCTTTTTTTGGCTGTCCAATAATAAGGTCCTCTTGGGCTGCAGCTGCGCTTTGCGGGCAGTTTTAACCCTTTTTCAGACACTAGCGGCGGTTAAAACCGCCCCGCTAGCAGCCGAATAGCGCCGTTAAAATGATGGTAAAGCAGGGCTATACAGTTCAGTACAGTACGCTTGTACAGTGAAGCCTCAGATCCCAACACATACCCTGAGCTCAGCTTCAAACCATTATTTACAGTGATCCAAATGTATAAAAATTAATATGGTAAGACATTAAAGCTTCACCTTATGTCAATATGATTTGCATAAATTGTTACTAGTCTTTTATACATAACCTTTTCATTAGGAAGATTAGGAAAAAGATTCAACCAATGTAAATAAAATATGCAGCTGGAAAATAAAACTCAATGATACATAAAAAAAAAAATCTAATGACTTTGTACATAAGTGACATCGCTCACCCCATCTCAAGTTGTGACTTATGCTTTCAAAAACCTTTGCGTAGAAACAGCTTAACATCGTCATATGTACAGTGGAGAGGAGCAAAGACTTTCTATTTAAGATTCCTTAATGCAGTATATGGCCCTTAAATGTATTATTAAATGTTTTCAACATCATAGAAAATGTCAATCATATTAACAACCGGCTGCTTTTAAAAAGCCATTGCGTGGTTTTTAATTATGATTAAGTGCATCTTGCAATGAAAAAAAACATTAAATACGTAAATGCCTTGTGGCAGTCAAATGAAGCTATCTGCTGGGAAGGTCTTTATTCATTCTTGTCATTTCTCTTTAAAGTATGAAAGTCATCATTAATATGAATATTGCATTATTGTTCCAGCAGTTAGATAAAACTGCCTGTGATATATATCTAAGGTATTTATACTGACACAGAAAATGGTTCATTTTGATGGGTGAAGTTTCTATAGCTTTATTTGATAATCATTTTTAACCAGGGTTGTATAGAAATCATGGGGTCTCGTTGCAAAACTACCTCTCTCTATGGCACAGTACTGTCACTGATCTTAAAGTGACCTTATCAACATAAGTTCATTTGTTAAGAATTGTAATAAAAAAGGCCTCTATACTTACTTTTCTGGCAGCCCATTTATTAAAATGCCACCTCTTTGGTGTCTACCAGCTGCTACATATATTGCACACTTCCAGGTGTAGAGAATATCTGCTTCCCCATTTCAGGCTGTAGCTTCTCCCCTTGGCTTGTATTCTATTTAGGATTTCGGAGGTGGCAGGAGGAACCATTGCATGGGGAAGAGGAAACAGGTATTCAACCACTGTTCAATGTGGTGACATAAGGGGTAGCAGGTGGAACAACTGATACAGGGGACCAAGGTAGTAACACTCTCAGAAGTTTCATTTTCAGCAGATGACTTCTCATCAATTCAGCATTGTTCTGGATCTTGGGTGGCAGGAGGGGTATTTACCTTCTTATCTAAAGGGGCATCTTTTTCTACTGGGCTCCTAGTTGAGCCACATAAAACCTAAAATCCAGATTTAGGTCCCTAACAAAAATATCTTAAATTAATCTGAATTTGGGGGGCGTGGTTTGGCACTGGAAGAGAATGGCTGCCTGAACTCCCGGCTCCCGCTAACGGAGGACACAGCACACCCGATAAGCTGAGACAGAGCCGACCGAGATGGGTAAGGGAGACAGACATAACTCCGCAACTAGGTCCCGCTCACTACGGCACAGCAAGACCCAGCTGAGCCGCAACATACCCGCGATCTTTAGATCGCAACAGCGGGACATACAGGACTCCACACAGGCTTCTTCCCGCACCACACGTTCGGTGAGCTACAACCCCGACCGTGACAGGGACAGTCACAATCTTCCTGCACAAGCTCCTACAACCAGCCAAGCACAACCTCTGTGCCTAGGGGATATGCAATCCATAGCATCAGACATTAAAAACACATTGTCAGCCACTATAGCTGACCTCCGCTTCGACATTCAATCAGTTGCTGGACGGCTGGAGGGAGTAGAAGCCACCACAAACAGGCAAGAAGCCGCCATTGCACAAATACAACAGGTCTCTGACACGCACTCTCTCCAACTGAGGAAAATGCACAGGGACCTGGAAGACTTGGATAATAAAGGACGCAGGCATAATATAAGAGTGAGAGGGCTCACTGAAGCTGTGGAACCCGGCTACCTCCACCAATGTGTCCAGTTTGTTTTCAATAGCCTGCTTGACAGACCCCACGACTCCCCTATAGACATAGAACGTATACACAGAGCTTTAAGCCCTAGGGGAAGAGATTCTGATCCCCCATGCGACGTCATCTGCTGCCTAGTAAACTTCCCGCTGAAAGAAGATATTCTCAAGCGTGCCAGAGACAGACGTCAGGTTCTTCACGAGGGAACAGAACTTAAACTCTTCCAAGATTTTTCCCCCATCACACTACAACACAGAAGGGATCTTCGCCCTCTTCTGAATCTCCTTCGCTCACGCAATATCTCCTACAGATGGAAATTTCCATTTGCCCTTTCAGCGTCAGCAGTGGGGCGCTCCGCTATACTACGAGTCCCAGAAGACCTGCCACAGTTCTGCGCCGCCATGGATATTCCACAACCTCCGTTGCCTGACTGGTACAGCGATCAACGCATCCTGACATCACAACACCCAGACCACCGAGAAGATCCCATGGAATGTAACTCACAAAGACCCAGACGACAAAGATCTCCCCCAGCAACTCCTCCGCATCAAGCGCGTTGCCAACCACCAGGCAAGAACCCCTTAGCCTCACCAGCCCATAGGAGACCTTGACAGGATTCCTAAGCCGCCTTCTGCACTCCAGACCAGCATCCTACAGGAGACCTGTTCCTACTGTTCCCACCAAGGTTATGTTAGTTCTTTACGAGTTGTACACAATTTTCAAACTCTTTGTTTTCTTTTATAAGATACTGTTAAGATACCATGTCTGACTAACCTGTTCTGCCAGCTGGACGCCCATATCCAGCAAGTTTTGACGGAGAATCTAATTGGAGCCCCAAAAGTTCACCTCTCCCTATTTTATGCCTGACATTACTTACAGCTACTCATCTGACAACATACCAACCCCTCACTGACTTGTTTGAAATCACACCACCTACTTCTCCGGAAGGGATACCAGAAAAATACAACTCGGGGGTATCTCCTACCCTATATCTGCTAACCCTCCACAGATTGCCCACAGCCACTCCCACGCTCCCAACTTACAACTGGGATGTTCTCAAAGAGCACAAGGAACTATTCAGGGATAACGAGGAGGCAAAAGCAGCCCCAACAACAGTCTACCAGATTGTCATCCCACATCATTTTGTCAGAATTTATCCTCACCCCCAACCATGCCACAAACCACCTGACACAGACACTACATGAATACCCTCTTTTCCCTTATATCAAATGCCAGGGCAACGACTCGGCCCCATACAGGCCCTTACGAACTAGGGTCCAAAATCCGCCCCTACCTAATCTCACCCTCGGCATGATCCAGTTGGGTTTCCATTCAATTGTCACACTGAGCTTAAACATCCGCAACCCCTATAGGTTTCTCAACCTGCCTACTACAAGTCCTATGGATCAATATCGCCCTCAACCATATGAAGGACACTTCCACCTCTCGGGGGAACCACAACTGCTCACCTGGATCAATCACCCGTGCCTCCCTAGAACTTTCCTCAACTGTGGACCACCCTACGCTTCCATCCTATTCCCTGCCGGAGGGCATACCTCGCCATATACAGCAATAAGGCGCCCCTTTTTTACCTAAACATCTAACACCACTGATGCCAACAGGAGCGAACCTAATTCTTGAAGGATCAAATTGACAACAGTACTAATAACATGCTAGTTCCTAGGGTTGAACAGATGTACCAACTTATATATACATTTATATATATATATATATATATATATATATATATATATATATATGTATGTATGTATATATATATATATATATATATATATATATATATCTCTTGCATATGAGGAAAAAATATTGTTATTGATTTGCCCAAACAAAATGCAAGGGAGAATTCTCAGTCCAGCGCCTGAATGAGCAAAAGAACCCAATAAATTTTGCCTAGTACCCATGACCCAGAAAATACTCCTACGTACTTCCATACAAGAATCTGATAGGGGAGTGCTTTAATTTCTATTAATATGTTTGATCCACTAATCAACGCCTAGGGTTGTAAATTAATATTAATACAACATTTCTACAGGCCCGAACACGACTCCCTCGCATCCTGTTCATCCTGCTTATCCTGTTCAACCTGCTTATTATGCTTATTCTGCTCATTGTATATCATGTCAGGTTGTCTGGTGCTATCCTACTTCACCTTATTGTATTCAGCATATCCTTCCTAACACGTCCAGCCATACCAAACCTCCTTTCAATAAATATACTACAGCACTCCACCAGCAATTAGACTCAACACCCCTTTGATACACAACCATACTTTCTCCCAAGCAAACGATACACCCATACACTCAAGGGCCCAACCAACTTATGGAATCACGCAACATTTACCTTGCCTATATCTCATACCTCATTGTTCTTTACATAGGGACTCCAACGCCTAACGCTCCACACCCTCACGGGCTTAGAACAGTAATTTGCAGACATGATGACCATACACTTGTTGAAAATTCTCTCTAGAGTTTTTTATCTTTTATTTTTTTCTTTTGTTTTTGTGTTTTGAAGAGGTACATTGGTTGCTCTAAAACTATTAGCTCTAAACTACATTCCTGTTTCAAGTATACAGAACAGGAACTATTCTGTCTCCCCCTGTCTGTCTGCCCTTCCCACAGCGACTTACTCTTTCCCCTCTTGAAACAAAATATCAGTCCTCCATAGCGGGTCCATGCTAGTCTCAACCGGTCCTCCTATCCCCCCCAACCAGCAGATTCCTCGAATCTCTGCTAACAACCGGATTCCATTTATTCCTTTAGGTAAGGTAGCTGGTCTATCCCCACCTCCGGTTTCACCCCCACAACCCCAACTAACATACTCTTATCCTCATCACGACACAATCCGCTTCCCTCTTACCTGACCCCCCCCACCCTTTTTTTTTTTTTTCTTTTCTTCTTTCTTTGCCCGTACCCCCACTTAAGGCAGGCGCTCCACCAAATGCCCCTCCTCTATCGGCCAGATAAAACTGCCCCAATTTACACCGAAAATGTCTCTAAAGACCCTGACAACCCCTCTTATGCTAAAAC
This sequence comes from Aquarana catesbeiana, assembly GCF_042186555.1. Classification (NCBI taxonomy): domain Eukaryota; kingdom Metazoa; phylum Chordata; class Amphibia; order Anura; family Ranidae; genus Aquarana; species Aquarana catesbeiana. Next base: position 244,179,319 of record NC_133334.1, on the reverse strand, counting down.
TTCTTTTCTTAAATACCAAGGGACTAAACGTTCCTGAAAAACGCTCACAGGTACTTGCCTCAATGAAAAGCCATAAAGCAGATATCGTCTATCTACAGGAAACACATTTCAAAACAAAATGCCAACCCAAATTAGACAATGCATATTATACAACTGCTTTCCACGCTTCAAACCCCAACTCAAAATCAAAAGGAGTCTCAATCCTAATAGCAAAACATTGCCCCATTGAAATAACCGACTTGATAGCAGACACTGATGGTCGTTATTTAATTCTTAAAGGCCACCTATGGAACAGACCAATCACCCTGGCCAACATTTATGCCCCGAATGTGAAACAAGTCCCTTTCTTCCGCAAAATCGCCTCTCTCCTCTCTTCCTTCCAATCAGGTATACTGATCCTAGGAGGTGACTTTAATGTCCCCCTCAACCCCACTCTAGATTCTTCCACAAGTACTTCTTCTCTCACTTTCCAGAGCATTACGCCAGATACATCGCCAATTACACAATCTCCTACTCCATGACACGTGGCGCACCCTCCATCCAGGAGACAAAGATTACACGTATTTCTCAACCCCACACAATTTGACACGTACCTCGTATGTGAGCCTGACGTGCAGAGGGAGACCTCTCATACAGCCCTGGTTCCCAGATCACTGGAGTTGAGGACAGTGACCGTAGGAGCACAGTGGGGTATAAGTGCCTGGTGGATTCTCTGGAACCGAAGATGACGTCCGCTGGGAGGCACTGGAACTGGCTGGAGTGCCGGGTGCAGGTAAGCTGGATGCAGGTCAGCAGGGTGCAGGTAAGCCGGATGCAGGTGAGCTGGATGCAGGTGAGCTGGATGCAGGTCAGCAGACTGCAGGTAAGCTGGATGCAGGTCAGCAGGGTGCAGGTAAGCCGGATGCAGGTCAGCTGGATGCAGGTGAGCTGGATGCAGGTCAGCAGGCTGCAGGTAAGCTGGATGCAGGTCAGCAGGGTGCAGGTAAGCTGGATGCAGGTCAGCTGGATGCAGGTGAGCTGGATGCAGGTCAGCAGGCTGCAGGTAAGCTGGATGCAGGTCAGCAGGGTGTAGGTAAGCCGGATGCAGGTCAGCTGGATGCAGGTAAGCTGGATGCAGGTCAGCAGGCTGCAGGTAAGCTGGATGCAGGTCAGCTGAATGCAGGTGAGCTGGATGCAGGTGCGCCAAGAAGCAGCAAACGCACATGAGTGTGCACAGCAGGCAGAAGCAAGGTCAGACAAGCCGGGTCATACACAGCGGATCAGATCAACAGAATCGGCAGGCAAGGAATGGTCAAGTTCAGGCTGGAGATCAGGCAGGCAAGCAAACAGGATCAGGGTCAATGGAGAGCCAAGGTTCAGGATTGGAGACAGCAGCGTAGTCAGAGAGCCAGGTCAGAAGGTGATCAGATGCAGATTACAGGAACAGGAAACAGGTGAAGCTGCAGATCAAACAGCAAGAGCTGAATGGTGGAAGCCCCTTTTAAAGGCCACTGGGTGCCAAAGCCGCGTTACTGTGCGCGCGCGCACGATCTCCGCGATCGGTGCACGCGCATTGGCGCACGCCTGTTCGTTATTGGGGACCTGTTGGCGGGGATGCGCCTGAGCCCTGTTGCAGTTCTGGAAGTAGTGTGTCCATGACACAATCGTTATTCTAGAATCGACTATTTCTTCCTTACCCAACAGGACTTATCTCTTCTAACCAAAACCACTATTGAACCCATGTTTTTATCTGACCATCATCCCATCTCCATCACATTGACTTTCCCAGAGACAGTTGAAAGATCGAAAGTGTGGCTCCTGGACACTTCCCTACTGACCGACAAAGCCAACCTAGACCACATACACTCCTGCATCGAATCATTCTTCCAAACAAATAACACACCTGATGTACATCCCCTAACCCAATGGGAAGAGCGCAAATGCACTATAAGAGGGGAACTTTTAACTCTCTCCTCCAAAAGAAAATGACAGAAGCAAGCACACATCAATGACCTGACCATTCATATCAAATTAAAACGCTGGAAGCAGCTCACAAAAGGACCCAAGCCACCCAAACTTTACAAGAACTCACTCGGGTAAGATCCCTACTATTAGATGAGCTACATGAAATAACAAACTGCAAACTTACCCTGACACGTAAACTGTTTTACGAACATGGCAACAAAAGCGGAGCACTCCTGGCTAAAGCCTTACGGGCCAAGAGAGCACTCAATGTGGTAAGACAAATCCAAAAATCCAACGGCACTCTCGCCACAAATAACGAAGAAATAACTACATGTTTTGAACGCTATTACACCGAACTATACAACTTGTCCCATACAAACCCACTCCAGGAACTCACCACACCCAGACAAACACTCATGCACGACTTTCTGAAACAACACGCTCCCAAACCAATACCCCAGGATATAGCTCAATCCCTAGAAAACCCTATCTCTAAGGAGGAATTAGCCCTAGCTATCAAACAAATAAAAGCAAGGAAGAGTCCTGGCCCGGACGGCTATACGGCCGCTTATTACAAAACGTTCAAGGATTTACTCACCACCCCCTTTCTCTCTACATTCAACTCTCTAACATCACCAACACGTCTACCACACCACCTTCTAGAAGCCCACATAACTGTGTTACCTAAAGAAGGGAAAGATCACACCAAAGTCTCCAATTATCGTCCCATCTCCCTCCTCAATGTGGATACCAAGCTCTTTGCCAAAATTCTGTCTAATCGCCTTCTCCCACTCATCCCCTCATTGGTGTCCACAGACCAAGTGGGTTTTGTTTTTACCCGTGAGGCCAGGGATAACACCATCAAAGCTATTGACCATTATTCCTGGCTGACTTCCTCCAAACAAAATGGCTTCTTCCTCTCATTAGATGCGGAAAAGGAGTTTGACAGGGTGGCCTGGGACTACATGGCTACAATCCTACAATCCCTTGGACTTGGTGATAATATGCTTAATATGAACCTAGCTCTCTACTCAAGTCCTACAGCGCAAGTGAAAGTTAATGGCCATCTGTCAAACGCCTTCACTATCTGCAACGGGACCCGCCAGGGCTGCCCCCATCCCCCCACCTTTATATACTTACATTAGAACCATTTCTTAACCACATCAGAAACAACCCAAATATCTGGGGAATTTTGGTTTCTGAACACGAATTTAAAATTACAGCCTTTGCAGACGACATATTACTGACCCTCGTCGAACCACACGTCACCATTCCAAATTTATTAAAAGATTTCGCCCACTTCCAACATATTTCCAACCTCAAAATTCATTTTGATAAGTCATATGCCCTAAACATCTCGCTGCCAGAAGATAAAGTATCGCTATGCCAAAACAATTTTCCCTTCACTTGGAAAACCAAAGCGATCACGTACCTAGGCATACAACTCCCAGCCCGCTTAGTTGAGCTATATTCCTTGAATTTCACCCCTCTATTAGCCTGGATTAAAAATGACCTACAAAAATGGGACGCTCTCCTTCTCATGGTTCGGAAGAGCCGCAATTTTAAGAATGAACGTTCTACCTAGACTTTTATATGTAATGCAAGCCATCCCCATCCACCTACCTCCTACCTTTTTCTCCACCTACAAAGCCATCTGTACTAAATTTCTATGGCGCAATAAACGTCCACGCATTAAATACGAACACCTTGTGCTCCCCAGATCCAAAGGAGGCATAGGTCTCCCAGATATCCATAACTACCATAAAGCATGCCTCCCCACCAGAATAGTGGATTGGAATATTCATACATCCACAAAGCAATGGGTTACGCTAGAAGAATCCATTGCCTCTCAACTCCAAGCCACCACGCCATAGCTTCTGTCTAGACATATTCCACCCACTACATCCAATCACTTACTCATAGGTCCTACACTACGCTTCTTTCATTAAACTAAGACCAAACACTCCCTTTCATCTAGTCCAGGCCCCATGACACCACTCTGTCTTAATCCCGAGTTCCCCCTGGGAATGTCTAAACAATTCCTATCAACTTCATGGCCACATAAACACATTTTGGCCAAACAATTCTTCAATAAGGCCACACTGCTAAGACATGAAGATCTAGCCTCCCAAATAAAGGACCTCAAGCTCCCACTATGAACATACCTTCAAATACAACATTTCCTCCTAGACCCGAACCGCAAACCTCTCTGGACCCTCCAACTTACCCCCATGGAATCCCTATGCTCAGAAAACACACCACAGAGACATGTGGTCTCAACCATCTATTCATTACTTTTTGCCAAATATCCCACAAAGAACAAAACATGTCAATCCTGGGAGAAAGAATTATCCCTAAACCTCACAGACACACAGTGGGAACAAATATTCGAAAACATACTCAAGGGTTCAATAAATATATCAACACAGGAAAATGGCTATAAAGTACTCACAAAGTGGTACAGAGTGCCGACCATTATACACAAGTTCGCTCCATCCATTTCCAACAAATGCTGGAGATGCAATTCTGAACCAGGATCTCTTCTCCACATTTGGTGGTCTTGCCCCATCATACAAAAATTTTGGCGCGAAGTCCACAACTTAATTTCCAGGATATCTACTTTCACATTAGAATTCTCACCTTCACAATTTCTATTGCACCATACCTCTATACCCAGACGCTCCTACTTCAAATCTCTCACTATGCACATGCTGAACGCTGCTAAGCAATGTGTTCCAATCTTATGGGGCAAAACCTATGCCCCATCGATCAAAGATTGGTTTCAGAGAATTGATACAATTGCCAAAATGGAAGAACTTATAGCCATCTCTCATGACAACATCTCCAAACACACCACTACCTGGTCTTGCTGGTCACAGTTCAGAACTACTCCTGAATATATCCAAACCATGAACTCCAAACATTAATGGAGAGGGAAACCTCCGAGAACACCGTTCCCTCAGCCTCCGGGAAACTTAAGGCAGGGTAGACGGCAAACCAGGGTTAGACAGGAGGCCTAGGCCCCCCCTGCGCCGGTCTATCCTGTCTATATCCTTCGACACCCTCACACACATCTTTCTTCTCACCCCTCCCACCCACCTCTCCCCACCTATCCAACCCTCCAACAGTCCCACCCCCCCCCCACCACGCTCCATCCCCACACACATATAGCTAATGCACCTAAATCTGGTTGTCAGCTGGCCTGTCAACCATGGAAACCACACCAAACTACTATTATACTCTTCCCGAATAATCTATCACATCACGAACTATGTTCACCCATCCTTATTTAGAGACTCCCCCACACAACCTCTATTACTTCAACAAATCAGCCTGACTTATGGAACTATCTTCCCAAAAATTAAGCCCCTCTGGGCCTACGAACTACATAGCTTGCTTGTATTCACTATACAATATTTGCCACCTTGCTGACTATCCTTAAAGACACCATAAATCTTCTACTTAACTTCTTGTCATTATAGCGAGATTGAATGTTAACACAATGTTTTTGTTTTGGTTTACCTGTACTTACCCAGGCCAATGGGCCCATGTAAAATATGTTTTTGTACATACATCTGTATGTATACATTAAGCATCCTCAATAAAATATTATCGAAACGAAAAGTACTGGGGTAAAGTCTGCTTTAAATTCTGTTAATAATTTTGTTATATTGACTTGATTATGTTGGTTTCAAATATTTATATGTTGCAATGCTTTCAAGTGAAGATAAAAATGATTGAGGTTGTTAATAAACACGTATGTTTACAGTAACAAAAAAAAATTAATCTGAATTAATCTCTAATGCTCTTTTCACGCCAGATTCACACAAATTTCAACCATAATTCATACATTTTTTCCCAGCTGAGTCAAAATGGAAAAATATATGAATGTTGGATAAAAGGTATGAATCTCATGCAAAACATTTTGAAATAGACTCTAGTAGGCCTCTCTTCCAAAACCAGGTAATTGCTCAATGAACATGACGTCATTACTAGATTTTCACAAGGGGTCCCTGACACCTATTTTGTTGTATTTCCTACACACTATTATGCCCCGTATACATGATCGGACTTTCCGACAATAAAACTGTGGATTTTTGTTCAAAGGATGTTGGCTCCAACTTGTCTTGCATACACACAGTCACACAAATGTTGGCCAACAATTACAAACGTAGTGACGTACAAGACGTACATGATATCTCCATTACGAATGCTAGTTTTACAAGACTGAGCACTTCTGGCTTGTACTTGATTCCGAGCATGCGTGGACTTTTGTCCGAAGGTCTTGTGTACACAGGATCGGAAAGTCCGACAACAAACATTTGTTGGCGGAAAATTTGAGGACCTGCTAGCCAACATTTGTTGGCGGAAAGTCCGACAACAAATGTCCGATGGAGCATACATACTTTCCAACAACAAGCTCACATCCAACATTTGTTGTCGGAAAATCCAATTGTGTTTACGGTCATTACATTGAACTGGCTTAGTACACACTTCAATTTGCAGGGGAAAACTCAGGCTCATTTACAGTTATTTACACCAGAGCCTGTTTACGCTGGTGTATTCTGTCCCTATAACAGTTTAACACTTGATCTCAGTGTTCATATTTATGCTATCCTAGAAATTTTTCCTTTCTCAGACACCTCACTTGTCCTAGAAGCCTCAACCCCCCCAGAACATATGGTTCTTTTTTTCCATTCTTTTTATTTTGACACATGTATGTTCTGTGTATTGTGACTTTTTTGGCTATCCCTGGGATCTCCACTGCATCCTGGGAGGACCTTTTGGTACCCTGCTTATTTCAAGGATCATGGATTTGAGGGGACAGATAACGTGATTATTTATTAGTTGGTTGCACTCTCTTGTCCTTTCACACTTTGACTGATGCTGTCTTTCAAAGCAAGATTGGCAGTACTGTTTGCCCTAATATCCAACTCTTTTGGGTGCTTTATTGGTACAAGCGTACCGACCCCATACCTTACTCTAATGTCATACCACATTGAAAAGCTAATACCCATCCTCCCCTTTTCCACCCCCTATTCTTACCACCTTCCTACATATCATTGATTCCTAAACTTCCTACCCTCTCTGTCACCCTCTATCCACTCCCCTTTTTTTTCCTTTCAGGCATCTAATCCCTAAACACATCAAAATCACCAGAACCCAATAGATTCACTGCATCCCTCGCCATCTTCATCTGAGGACCATCACAACTTATCATATCTTGCTACTCCCACGGTTGGGAATTTCACATCCCTCTTAGGTTGAACTTGATATACTTTGTATACCTTAAGGTTGCATGCTGTCATTGCTTAATTGCCCCTAAGCTGGCAACACTTTTGTCATATCCTACCTTGAAAAGGAATAAAAATGATAGAAATGGAAACCATTTGTAAATAGACCCTTAAGTAACCCATTCTGCTTAATACTCATCATGACATTGGCCTTTATCTTAAATTAGTGCAGTACCAAGGTTCTGCTGCCAGAAGCAACTGATATAGAACAATAAAAAAGAATGTTACTGAAATGGAAGGATATTTTAATAAGAATACATTAAATAAAATCTTGTTTGGAATTTATACAGGTTTTTATTTTTTTAAGAAAAGCAGAATTACAATTTAAGCCCCCCTGCCACTTTCTCTTTCATGACTTTGTACATTTATATATGTCATCAATTTCATATTATAAATTTCTTTTTTCTCTCGCTCCTATGCTGTATCAGGTTTACAAAGGTAATTCTACAGCACAAAAGATGTCTTAGCACTATATGCGTGCCAAGGAAGCATTTACAATTCACAATACATTTTTTTGCCTGTGAATGAAAGTGGCAGCTGGGTTTTTCTATACAGATCGCATACACTATGCACCCAGCTTGTTTGGTTATCCTCGAGCCTCTGTGTACTCATTACAGCTAAAGGTTCTCCTAGCAATTTGTTTTAAATCTACAATAAGCACGGACTGCAGAAACTGTGAGATTTTTAACAATAGCTGTCCCTTGTCTGAGAATCAATTACTTGCCATTTCAATTTGATCTGCAAACAGTGTGAAACCTTTGATTAATTTCCCATTGTTCAAGATGGCTAGAAAGCCCATTTCACCTTCTTTTTTAAATATTTTGTGTAGATGAACTGCATTCAAATGATGTGCAAACATTTCAAAAAGCCATTGTGTTCCCTGAATCATCCCTGTAAATGCTTTAATTCCCTGAGTAAGATAAAACTGCTCTGGAAAGGGAAAGAAAGTTTAATATTATATTGAGCTGCTCAGATAGGCTGTAGCCACTAAAGGTATAAATTAATTTAATGTCTAAAGTGGAAGGGGTTATACAAATTGTTGCTCACGAGGCTGTCAAGGTATAAAAGGTATGATTACTGAGGGCCTATTCACATTAGTGACTTGGACTTTAATGTTCGTTCCTGAAAAGCACCTGCTCTATGTGCAAAAGAAAGCTGTTAACATGTAAGTATACAGATACCTTCGTTAGGTTGCAAATCCATGCCCTGGCCCCAAATTCTAGGCTATTCTGACCTACAAATACTCAAGATTTCCTGGAAGAGTGGGAGTTTGCCCACTTCCACGTTCCTATTGGCCAGTGACACAGCCCATCATAAAGATGGACCAATAGGAATGGGTGGGAGATGAACAAAAATGGGCAAGCTTGTATACAACAAGGAAGTGTTGAAGCTTTGCAGATTAGAATGGTCTGGGGTTGGAAAGTAATGGCAAGGACTTGTTGACTGACTGACTAATGGTGTGTACAGGCATCTTTTTTTTTTTGGGGGGGGGGGGAATAACCTTAACGTAGACCTGTAGTTACAAACTGACTAAAAGAATCCTATGATTCCTTGAGACAAGCTCCTTTTACAGCTATGCACCTTTTAAAATAATTGATAACTATTTTTTTTAGGTGGAATAAACTGATTCTGACTTCTGACTTTTCTGGTGGGAAAGGATGTCAGAATGTCTTTGAAGGTCATGTCCCCAAACAGTATAAATTAAGTGGGTTCCTACTTTATCCTATAAAAAAATAAAACATCACAAAATTAAATTCACATACATACAGTGGGGACGGAAAGTATTCAGATCCCCTTAAATTTTTCACTCTTTGTTATATTGCAGCCATATGCTAAAATCATTTTTCATTTTTTTTCCTCATTAATGTACACACAGCACCCCATATTGACAGAAAAACACAGAATTGTTGACATTTTTACAGATTTATTAAAAAAGAAAAACTGAAATATCACATGGTCCTAAGTATTCAGACCCTTTGCTCAGTATTTAGTAGAAGCACCTAATACAGCCATGAGTCTTTTTGGGAAAGATGCAACAAGTTTTTCACACCTGGATTTGGGGATCCTCTGCCATTCCTCCTTGCAGATCCTCTCCAGTTCTGTCAGGTTGGATGGTAAATGTTGGTGGACAGCCATTTTTAGGTCTCTCCAGAAATGCTCAATTGGGTTTAAGTCAGGGCTCTGGCTGGGCCATTCAAGAACAGTCACGGAGTTGTTGTAAAGCAACTCCTTTGTTATTTTAGCTGTGTGCTTAGGGTGATTGTCTTGTTGGAAGGTAAACATTCGGCCCAGTCTGGGCAATCTGGAGAAGGTTTTCGTTTTTGACACAGACAGCAGGACTCGGCCCCACCCCGACTCCTGCATCATTGTATTTGATTGACAGCATCGGGAGCCAATGGCTGCACTGATATTAATCTATCCAATCAGGACCCAAGACAATGGCTGGAGCTGGTGTGCTCATCCCCTTTGCTGGAAAGACCGGGTTCGGGTAAGTAAAAGGGGGGCTCTGGGGGTCAGCTGCATCACAGGAGGTTTTTCACCTTAATGCATAGAATGCATTAAGGTGAAAAACCTTGAGGGTTTACAACCCCTTTGAGTTCTTTGTACTTTTTCCTGGACTCTGAGAACAAGCTCAGTCTCACTAAAACACCAAGTTAAGCAAATAGATACTGCACTATTACTACTGGGAGCACGGAAATAGATAACCTGCACATAACTAAGGCTCAGTAAGAAAAAGCAAACATCAGACTGGTTAGTGGTAAATTAACCCAATATATTGTCACGAGTTGCAGTAAAAAGCAGTATACACATAAATGTGTAATTAAAGTATTAGGTCAATCACAGTTTACTAGAAAACATGTTCACTAGGCTATGGTAGCATTCAATGGAGTTCTATGCAGCTAAATTAGACTAAACCAAGTAATTCACAAAATCAGCATTAAGTAATGTCATTAGAAAACATCAACAGCAATGATAATGAATACTGCGATAACCCCTCTGTATACAGTATGCTATAAACACTTTTGAGTGCACTCTATATATACTGTAAATGTCCACAATTAAATTTAAGACTCCCTAAAGAGGTACCTCTTACTATGGACAACAGGCAAAGTTCTTGTGAAGCAGTTATCTAAGTGAGCAGTGTTAAGCCTTAGTATTGGGATCCAGTCTCCATGCTGGTGCACAGTCCCACTAAAGTCTGTGTGCAGTAAATAACTCTGAAAGTTAGATTGCTAGTCCGTATGTCCTCAGTCTTTGTTAGCAGCAACAGGTTAATGGGAGTTTTCCATGATTTAGTGCTGCCATTCACCAAGTCTCTTGAGCTCCTTCAGCTTGTCAGCTCCCCCTGGAGGATGGAGGCGAGGGTTAACCCATTCAGCTGAAGTCCATTGAGAGCACAGAGAACACTAGAGCACAGTATCATTAATTGTTCTCTGCCTCTAGCTAGGCACCTGGCTACACATAATTAGCACTGCATGTATAGCAGAACTGTAGCACAGTCTAGAGCTTGTAACTCTTACCCTAATGTGAAAGTATGCATAGCCTATCTTTGGCCACTGGGTGGCCTCTTATGATGTAACTCATTAACATGAGAGCTGAAGTTACATCATCCTAGCAATTGCATCCATTTTTAGCACCTTCCAGATTCCAGTATCCAGTGTGCTGGGAGTGTGCTGCACATAAATAGAAAAATATGGAAAATATTGGGAGAAAAACTGGCAGATCCATATGACCAAACCTTTAGTAATTTAAACAATTGAGACAAAAAAAGTTCTAAAGATTAGTGTGTAATGCTTTGCAAAGTGATCTTTTTAATGTTTGGCTTCTAAAGTCTATAGTGTCCTTTATTCTTAAAAGATTGGAGCTGTGATGTCACAAGAGGGAGCTAACAAGACCAGTTGGCAGACTGTAAGAGACTAGCGATGAGCACCAGTCCAAACCATGAGAGAAGCCACCAAACAGTACAAGTAGCCAGGTATTTCATGGGCTGACAAGGAGAATTCTGATATGAGAAGAAAGCATAGTGGCCGAGAGTCAACTTCATCAGAGTCCAGTTTCTCCTTCAGTGCCCAGTCACAGGCTGTAGACAAGTCCATGACAAGGAAGTGAGTTCAATGATGCTTGTGGTAATTTAATCTTGCAAAAATGTGGTAGGAAAGACATTCTACAGCTTTAGACTAAGGGTGAGTATTGCAGCAAAAGGTGTTTTTATTCCATTTTTTGTATGGACTTTTTTCATTTTTAACTGGAGTTTTGCTGAAAAAACACACTTTGCTCTGTTGAGAATAGAAGGGACCATTGTAACATTTTGGAAATGAGCTTTTCTTCTTTGTAATACATTGCATCCCTCAGATACACAATTACATTTAAAAGCATAAATCATTGCAGTGTCTAAAGAATAATGAAACTAAACACAAAGCTTCTTGTGCAATTGTAAAAAAAAATGAAAAGTTACAGTCATTGAAAGTGACACTGTCACAGCCCTGACTTTCCACCTACCAGCTGTTTGTCAAAGATAATTTATTACCTGCAGCTTAAGAGAAAGAACAAATGTTTTAATAAGAGCGATTATTGTGGAACTGGTATGTAGACTAACATTGTTTTAAAATCGACAGGTTACAAAATTTCTAAAGTAATAAACAAAGGCATAATATTTTCAATGGCAATAATAACGGGCTTTAGTCTATCATTAAAAAGAGCTAATTTGCTTGTAGACAAATGAAATATAGTAACAAGTTGTTAAAAGTGGTTAATGGGGTTTGAATAGTTCAGTTGGCAGTAAGGTACAAATCTAAGTACAAAAGTTTCTGTAAAATTGGATTTCTGTCAAATATTAAGTGTCTGAAAAGAACTGTAAATTGGAAGGTTGCATCAGTACATGCTGAGTATCTAATTAGATGTGGAAACTTGGGCTATGTGTACATCCCGATGGTCAGATGGACAACATGTCAGAGCTCAGTCTACTAGCGTTCTTACTATGTGTAATGCAAAAGAATGTCACCAGCACACCATGGATCTGCTGAACAGGTCCAAAGCTTTAATCAGCAATCACATTATTACAGTAGATAGCAATGTTTCAGAGCAGCACAGGACCCCTTCATCAGGCATGTGACATGTCTAATAAAGGGGTCCTGTGTGGCTCAGAGACCTTTCTATCTGCTGTAATGATGTGATTGCTCTATAAAGCTTTGGACCCATTCAGCAGATCCATGGTGTGCTGACATTTTTTTGCTCTGATTACGGTTCCAGTCAGTGGTCGTCTCAGCACCCACTTACATGCACAGCCATTTCTACAGGAATGTGTGTGTGTTGGGAATTGTTCGTTTGAATCTTTCTATATGTAGCACCCTGCTATATAAGTTGCTATAGGTAAATGTAGTTTTGGGCTTGTAGCAGGGGAGCAGAGCTCAATTGCTTTTGGTTGTTCTGGGTTCTGCTGGTGCAGGTTCAGCTTCCCCCTGTATTCCATTAAGTACTGGAACATAATGGGTGGGGGAGGCAGACCTTGGTCGTAATATTCATATTGCCTCAGCCAACCACTGGTCAGGAGAGTAATCAGCAAGGGGCTGAGAGGTGTATAAATGGTCTTGGGCCCAGAAAAGCAGGGTCCTTGTTCCTCTGGGAAAAGACCCAGCCTGAGGGCTGAGGCCTTCTGTGCTGCTAGCTACAGGACAAAATCTGGGGTCCCAGCTCCAGCTAGAGCTTGGGGATCCATATCCAGAGCAACCTGAGGCAGTGCAGGAAGTGTTGAGAAAGGATCCAGGCCAGAGGCACCCAATGCAAAGGCTGGCTTTTACTACAGGAAGCGTTACAGGGTCCCCTGCATTGTAGTTCTCTGAAATTCTGATTTCAAGAGGGTGGTTGAACCCTGAAGAAGCATAATAGTTACAAGTGTCCTCTATTGCATTTCTGCTGGTTTTACCCACACCATACCGAAGTTAAACAAGCAAATAAACTGCAAAAAGACATGCACAGCCTGTTTCCTGACTTGAGTGACTGTGAACTACTGGGTGCATGGCTGCCATGTACCTTACAGGGAAAAAAACCTAAATAAATTAAAAATGCTGCGCTATTGTCTCCATCACAAAAAATACAGAAAAGACACAATGATGCTAAAATTCAGTTCAGTGAATATAAAAATGAAAAATAAGAAATAGAGTCCCACAAAAGTCCAGAAAGTTTGCATCCATTGGTGATCAATAGTGAATTGGAAGTGTAACACCAATTTCTGAATAACGTGTGGTATAATCCAAACCTCCACCCTGTGACCAAATGCAAGGCTGACCAGAAAGAATTGACCATCTGTTACAGATAGGTCAATTCAAGCATGAGGTGATACAATATCATCTGTCTCCTATTGCATAGCAGATCATCCCAGGCAGCTGTAGTACACTCTCATCAGAATGTTCCTCCACATGCCGATAAAGAAAAAAAAACCCTTATAGTGTACACTGTATAAAATGTTGTGCTTTATTGAATAAAATCATTAAACTCACATGTCAACCAGTAAAAAATGCTTTCTCAGAATAAAACTCAGATACACTAAAATGGCTTCCGGTCACTTCCGGTAACAACGTGGTGATGTCACAGCTGGCGCTTCCCTACGTATTTCATCATATTTAATGTCCGCTGGGGCCTTACAAGGAATGGAACCTGGTATCAAAACAGCCAGCCCAGTCTGAGGTCTGTGCTACATATACACTGTACTTAAATAAACAGCTATTTGAATTTTAAGTCTTGTCTACTAGCACTGATTCCCTTCCACTTCTATTTCTGTCACTATGAACCCTTTTGACCTCAAAATTTTAGAGTTCTCATTAAGGTTCATAGTGGCAGGAATAGAAGATGTGTTTTAAAAAGTACAGCCTTTCCTCCCAAAAATTATTTGAGTATACAATAATGTAATTAATTGATTGCAAGTATTATTTATCTATATTCTCTCCTTGTCAGAGCAAAAGTATTGGGATATATCCATCCTATTTTCTATTTTCAGCTTGGAGCTGATAACAGGAGCCAAAATGGCTAAAATGGTCTAACATCAAATGTGCAGTCAGAATGACATGAAAAATAGAGGATTTGTTATTAGCTTGTTGACCATCCTCTAGCTGCCCAGTTATGTATAAGCTTTTAGGGCAAAGGGGGAAAGATAGTGCAAACTCCATAGAGTAGTAAGACTGCATTCACTTTATTAAAATCAATAGTATTATTATTATTCAGGATTTATATAGCACCAACAGTTTACGCAGCACTTTACAATGTAGAGGGGGGACAGCACAATTACAGTACAATACAGAAGGGAAAAGAAGGGCCTTGCTCGTAGAGCTTACATTCTAAAGGAGGTAGTGGTGGTACAAAAGGTAATAGATGCGGGGAATGATTTGATGGGGTTGTTAGGTGGGTGAGGGATAGGCTTCCCTGAATAAGTGAGTTTTCAGGGATCTCCTAAAGGTGGACAGGTTAGGGGCTGATTGGATATACCAGGACAGGGAATTCTAGAGGATGGGAGAGGCTCTGGAGAAGTGCTAAAGATGAGCATGAGAGGAGGTAACAAGGGAGCTAGAGAGCAGGAGGTCCTGGGAGAAGCTGAGGGGACGATTTGGGCGATATCTGCCGATGAGGTTGGTGATGTAGCTGGGGACATTGTTGTGGATGGCCTTGTATGTTGTGGTTAGCATTTTGAATTTTATACGGTGGGGTAGGGGAAGCCAATGAAGGGATTGGCAGAGAGGAGCAGCAGTCACATATCGGTTAGTGAGGTGTATTAGTCTAGCAGAAACATTCATAATAGACTGAAGGGGGAATAGCCTGCGTAAGGGTCGGCCATTAAGGAGAGAGTTGCAGTAGTCAAGGCGGGGAATAATCAAGGAGTGAATAAGTTGTTTTGTGGTGTCATTAGTCAGGAAGGGTCTATAGTATACTCACAAGGGTGAACACTGTAAACACATGTAGTCAAAGGGGGGAGAGGGATCACTTGCCCACTGCATCAAGCCAAGTCCTACAGTCAGGATGAGTGGATGGATCAACTGCGGGTCACAGCGTCCAGACTGCAGTGTACCTGACCTGTAGATGGAGAGGGAACCGGCTTCCAGGCTTCCTTGGTCTCGCTTGTCTTCCTTACACCTGATGACAGCTGTAAATAGGTGATGTTACCCTCAAGTGTGGTGGGTCACAGAACACGTTTCAAGGAATCTTCCTCTTTTTCAGCCCCTTCTTCAAGCTGAGGAATAGGAAGAATTCTTGAAATGCGTCTTGTGACCCAACACATACTGCTACTTTTTAATAAAATGAATGAAGTCTTACTACACTATGGTATTTGGGCTCTCTCCTTCTATGCCCTGTTTTTTTTTTTTTGACAGGTGAAGTCCCTCCTCCTTGTAGACAGCTGTACTCATTCTGTTGTTAGCAGACTTCTGTCTAGGTTCAAGACTACCCGCTCATTGGTTTAGTTTGTGTTTGCACGTTGTATGATTGTTCTATTGTTGTTACTTTGTACTTAATGTATCGAGTTGTCAGTAACCAGGGAGAGTTTGAGCACTGTTAGTCAAGCTCTGGCTTTTTGG
The DNA here is from genome assembly GCF_042186555.1 of Aquarana catesbeiana. NCBI lineage: Eukaryota > Metazoa > Chordata > Amphibia > Anura > Ranidae > Aquarana > Aquarana catesbeiana. Next base: position 244,163,520 of record NC_133334.1, on the reverse strand, counting down.
GTTGTTTTGGTTGATGTATGTATAAGCCTTTAGCTCAGCCAGAAGACTGGTGAGCCTGCATTGGTGCTTCACAGTCTAAAATGTGGGCTTGTTTTCAAAGGAAGAGAATACAAGGGAATAACAGCATGCATACCTATTGCTGAGAGATAAGGCCACAGTACTGAAACAGCTCAAGAGGGAAGATTGCCTATTAATGTCCATAGATAACTGGTTATCTTTGGGGACAGGTGCAAAGGTGCAAAATCTAAACCATTATGATATCAACCTGTTGTATCTCTATATCTCTGTGACATGTGTCTCCTCTGGAAACTATAAATGACTGGGCATATGCTTATTGTGCAGGCATTTTCTGATAGTCATCACCGCATGGTCAAAGTACAGGTGTACAGCATCAAAACAACTAAAAAAAGAAAACTATATACAGTATACTGTATATGCAGTACATTTCTGCAAATTGTGCACCCTGTGTTTTATCTCTTTAAAGACCCTGCAAGTACAGAAAAAAAACCTGTTGGTCTGAGGCCAGGTTCACATATGTGCGGCCTGCGGTTTCCAGCCTGGGGTCCAGTGCATTTATGTTCACCGGTTCAGGTGCATTTCAAGTCTGAATTTTTGTCTGAATTCGCACCTGAACCAGACCCAAAAACGCACAGGACCCTTTTGGAAACCGCATTGCGGCCACCCCAGACATGTGTGAACCGGCTCCATTGAGATGATTTGGATGCGAATGCATGAATTGGATGAGCATGACAATCATTTTGTACATAGCTACATAGTTAGTCAGGTTGAAAAAAGACACAAGACCATCAAGTTCAACCAAGAAAAAAAAATAAAAAAAATACAATACCATATACACAAACCTATACACACAGTTGATCCAGAGGGAGGCGAAAAACCCCAGCAAAGCATGATCAAATTTGCTACAGCAGGGGAAAAAAATCCTTCCTGATCCCCCAAGAGGCAATCAGCTTTTCCCTGGATCAACTTTACCTATAAATGTTAGTACCTAGTAATATTATGTACATTTAGGAAAGAATCCAGGCCTTTTTTAAAGCAATCTACTGAGCTGGTCAGAACCAGTACCAAGGGAGTCTATTCCACATTTTCAAAGCTCCTACTGTGAAGAAACCTTTCTGTATTTGAAGATTAAATCTTTTTTACTCTAGATGTAAAGAGTGCCCCCCTTGTCCTCTGTGATGACCTTAAAGTGAATAAATCAACACCATTAGGGTTGATTTACTAAAGGCAAATCCACTTTGCACTACAAGTGCACTTGGAAGTGCAGTCACTTTAGATCTGAGGGGTAGATCTGAAATGAGGTGAAGCTCTGCTGATTTTATCATCCAATCATGTACAAGCAAAAATTCTGTTTTTTATTTTCCTTGCATGTCCCCCTCAGATCTACAGCGACTTTAATTCCAAGTGCACTTGGAGTGCACTTGTAGTGCAAAGTGGATTTGCCTTTAGTAAATAAACCCCCAAGTTCACAATATGGACCACTTATGTATTTGTACACGTTGATCATATTTTGTAGCCCAAAATAAAAACTTGGAGGGCTGATTACACTCCTTGAGATAACATTGAATGTGTGCAGAGGGCACAGGACACCTTTGAATTTCTGGCAAGTTCAACAATTTCTTATTTTGCACTTACCAAACAGATATTTTAGAAAAACACGTTCAATGGTTTATTTAACAAACCACAACAGAGCAATAAGAGAGTTCAGAGTTAGCATTTGTGTGCACTTTAATAAAGGAGATGACTTGAAGGTAGAAAGAATGATTAGGGCTAGAGATACTGTATCTAGGAGGGATGTCCTCAAATAGACATCATAGTTCTAACTCTCAGCTGGGAGTCAGGCCAACTGTTATCACATAAAGAAGAAGCTCTACAAAAAAGTAATAAGTGCAATTTTAGCAAATACAATAGAAGTATTAGAAGATTTAAATTGCATCACACTGATGAATAAGATATTTCAAAAGTGACAAAATTCTCATAAGATAGATTACATAACTGCAATTAAAAATCAGAAACTGTCCAGCTCGTATGGTGGCTCTTAAGAGTCTTGTTAGTTAATTATGAACACACAAATAATGAGATTAGTTCTGTGAAGTTATTTTCCATATAAACAGCTGTTGGAAAGTTTAAGATCAGCTGCCAATATTACCTTCCCAGCCATTTCCCTCAGCCAATGTTTTTATCAGAGTACAGATGTAGGATTTCACACTGTAGCATTTCCCAGAAGCCACTACTATGTCACAGCTACATTTTTTTAATTTAGCAGTTGCCTTCATAAAACAGAAGGTGTTCATGTACCTCCACGTTCTTACAAATCCAGAAAGAGAAAGGATTTATTGGTAACTTTAGCAGCTCTAGCCAAAGAGGTAGAAATCATTTGTCTTTACTTCTATGGCAAATCTCGGAAATTGCTGGAGAATAGCCAATAAATTAAATACATGAATCAATTAGAATAGGACATACAGTATTATATTTAAACAAATTGCTACTTAACCAATTTATCAATCCCAAAATGTCCAGCTTTGAATATCCAAGACAGTCACTTCATTCCTCCAACAGGTAGGGTATGTCCAAAAATTCCAATCTCCCAGACTCTTACCAAATCAGCTGACCCAAACATACACTATATTGCCAAAAGTATTGGGACGCCGGCCTTTATACGCACATGAACTTTAATGGCATCCCAGTCTTCGTCCGTAGGGTTCAATATTGAGTTGGCCCACCCTTTGCAGCTATAACAGCTTTAACTCTTCTGGGAAGGCCATCCACAAGGTTTAGGAGTGTGTCTATGGGAATGTTTGACCATTCTTCCAGAAGCACATTTGTGAGGTCAGGCACTGATGTGGACGAGAAGGCCTGGCTCACAGTCTCCACTCTAATTCATCCCAAAGGTGTTCTATCGGGTTGAGGTCAGGACTCTGTGCAGGTCAGTCAAGTTCCTCCACCCCAAACTCGCTAAGTATTATTTCTAAAGGATAAAAAAAAACATACTCCTCTTTTAATAATAGCCATGTGATCACCATATTAATGACAGCATTGCCATAGCCTTATATGGCATTTGTTGATAAACCAAGCCATTTATCTGTAGTGCTAAACTGGTGATGGGTGGATTTTTTTCTCAAACTGAGCTATTTATCTCCATGTCAGTGCTAGAAATGACATGGTTAGCACATCATTTTGTTGATGATTACACGTCAGTGGCATGGCTTTGTTTAGCAATAAAGCTATCAAAGTATTTCTTCCTAGGTGCATGGGATGTGGACTATGAGGAAAATGCAATAACCTTTTCCCCTTGTAAAACACACTTATGTGGGGGGCCTTAATGCAGGCTGTACACATATGTGTCAGCCTGCTTCATTATTCTGTGCCAAGAGTGTGGTTTCAGCACAATGACTGAGCTATCACTGGCAGCTCTTGTTTACTGTTTATTACTGTTTATCTTTGGGTATCAGTGGACAGCAGGGTTGTCAACCGCCAGTAAATTTACTGACAGTTTGTTAAAGTCTTTGATTTTTTTTAACAACTGTCAATTTCATGTGGTGTTGACTTTTCAAGCATAAATCAAGCAAATAACTTTGTTATAGGTATTGTCAGTGTTTCCATATCATGTTTATACTGTTCAAATATTCACCGTGTTAGTTTTCAATAGGAGTTTCTCAGGTTTCCAGTTAAAAATGTGCTCCGCAAATACATTTTCCATATTTTGTCAATAAAAAATGCTGCGGGAGGCTGGCAACTCTGGTGGACAGGGCTCCTGATCATGTGACATCTGCAACAGCCAAACAAAGTGGTTACATCATCAGAACCCTATAAAGAGCCAACTGCACTCAGTGACAATTGGTTAAAAAAGTTGTAAATTAAAGAAAAAATGGCATTCACACTGACTTAAAGGGCCCCAGGGAGGCGGCTGCCAGGGGTTAGAAGAGATGTATGTTTTTTTGTTTTTTTTTATGAATCATACTTACTGTACCTAGGTGGATGCAGCATTAGTTCAGATGCTGCATCTGTCCCCCCTTGCCTCTAACACCGCTGATCGCTCGGTTCCCACAGCTCCATGAGCAGAGAGCTGGTGACTGTCAGTCACCAGCTCTCTGCTCTGTCCCCCCCTGAGCTCAATGGAGTGCTGGGCTGTGGAGGGGGTGGGGGAGGGGCGACTCAGGTTCTCAGCAGCTCGCGGGCAGATCCTGACTCCATTGTTGTGATCTTACCTGAGCATGGACCAGTTCTGCGCCAGAAGCCGACGGCAGGCTGAAGCCCGCTGTCTGCTGAAAATGGGTCACAGGAGTGCAGAAGAGAACTGCATACCTGTGGTCCACAGGGGACGTACAGCCAAACAAGCCGTGCTTCTCCTTTAACATTCTTATATGCAAAGAAAGCCACACTTAAAGCAAAAAACTTATTTATTTGTTTAAAAAACAAAGTGTCAAATGATGAAGAGCCATTAGTCAGTGTAGCTCAGCAAGAAAGTGAAGTTCTGAATCACCTGAAGTATTTATATTTATTTTTAAATGGTACTTTTTTCTTAAGTGCAAAAAACATTGGAAAGACAAGCCAATGTTGGTGGATATTTAGTAGGCCAATCTATACCATAGATTCCATTAAGACCCCGCTTGGGATTTCCTATGTCTTCCCAATGGATGCCCTATATCCTTTATATCTGACTTTTTCTACAATTGATACAGAAAGGACAGCTGAGAGTACAAGAAGCTAATAACAAATGCTGAATCCCCCAATAGCAGGCATAGCGTATGCAAAGACTTTCTTCCTATATAAGCTTTAATTCACAAACAGCAGGATACAACTCTTCTCTGAAAATTGTAGTACTGAGGGTGATATGGAGAAGCAACGGGAGATCTTGTAAGTTAATAGAGTTCAGGGCTTCTGGACAGAGTGGTCCACTTATGTGAATGTAAAATGACACTTTTGTAGACTTAGAAATAAAAAGATATATAAATATATACCATGCCATATATACCACAGCAGAAAATAATTGTGTGAATGTTAATGTAAGCAAATATAAAAGAATGCACCTTGACCCTCTACTAGGAGATTTGTTGTAAGTGATGTTAGTGATGTTAATTAAGAAGCCTCACTTTAAGGAGTGTTAAGCCATGTAATAATTAAAGTAAATGTAAACCATTTAAAATTACATTTAGTTTGCTAAAGCACTAGAATTAAACTCCTTAAAGCTGAACTCCAAGGAAAAAAAAATAAACTACTGGATGCTCCTAAATTTGGTAAAACTCCTTCATCCATCATTCAGCCCAGACAAGGAGATTTAAGCCTCAAACACATGATCGGATTTTCCGCAGACAAGGATAAGACAGGATTTTGTCTTGCATACAAACAGCAAGGAATTGTCTGCCAACAAACACGAACGTAGTGACGTACTATGTGGTTTTTCAGCACTTTAGCGCCACCCTTTGGGCTCCTTCTGCTAATTTCGTGTTAGTAGATGTTTGGTGAGTGTTGATTCACGCTTTTCATTTCGCCCTTTTTATTTAGCTTTTCAGTTCATTTCTGAACGGCCGTTCGTCAACCAGACATGTTGCAGAATCGGAGGAGATAACATGTTATTTATTATTGGCCTTGGAGTTATTGCTTTGACCCAAGTCCAGTCCAGGAACAGGAGGAGGAGGAGTTTTTGGACCAAAAATTGGTTGCTTTATTAACGGTGACCAATTATGTCATATGCTTTTGCTGCAGGAGCTCCAGGAGAATAATCCGGATGATTTTCGGAATTATCTCTGGATGACGGACCCCTGCTTTCCCCAACTCTTGGCATTGGTGACCCCCTTTATTAAGAAGCAGGACACATGCATGAGGCTTTTATTTTATTTTTTGGTTGAATAATGATTTGATTTGGTATATTTTCTATATTTTTTAAGTTCTAGAATTTTAAGTTCTATTGGCAGATAGCATGTCTAATTTTATTTGTTTTCTTTTTTTAATGCACAATAAAAAAATTGTGGAGAATAATTCTTGGCTATGTGTTTTACTTCAAATGACAGTTTGGGAGTAGGCAGTTACATTTAAAAAAATACAATGTAAAATTGACAAGAAACACCAACATAGTTGTATCTTTGATCTTAAAAACTACGGAATAATGGTGTTGTGGTAACTTGCCCCCCCCCCAAAAAAAAGCATAATAATATTATTCTTGATATCACTAGAAAATAAAAGCTTTTTAAAATACGTTTGGCAGAACTCCATCAGTATCACCAGCAAAGCAACTTCATTATTATCCCATTAAAGAAGAAGAGAATTGTGCGCTGCATTTTGAGATTTCATAATTTGTCGCATCACAAATGTCAATTCTCCATTATGAGCGCTAGTTTACAAGACCGACCGCTTCTGGCTCGTCCTTGCTGCCGAGCATGCGTGTTTGTACTTTGGACTTTTGTCCGACGGAGTTGTGTACACACGCTCGGAAAATCCGACAACAGATATTTGTCCGCGGAAAATGTTAAAGCTTGCCATCCAACATCTGTCCGCGGAAAATCCGAGAACAATTGTCCGATCGAGCATACAAATGGTCGGATTTTTCGCCAACCTGTTATTACACATTTCCTATTGGAAAATCCGTTTGTGTGTACGCGGCTTAAGACATTTATCTACATCTCCTCCCATCACAAAACACCTTGCATTATTTTTTATGCTTTGTGAGTGACTCACTGTGGTCAATGTAGTAAAGCCCGGACTGAAAGATTCCGTGCTGGAGGTTTGGTGGCTACAGTGTTGGCTGTGTTTGGAACATGTGTACTCCTTGGACGGAATAAAGAGAAGTTTTATTCATCCTCACCTGGTTGCCGACTTTATCTACAGGGACTCTTGTGTTGTGGGTGGAGACCACAAGTCAGGCACGGTGAGTGGAAACATAGAGCTCTTGCCGGTCCTGATTGCATGATTGGATTGCAGTGCCATTATCTTGCATGTGTGTTTGGTGGCTACAGTGGTGTCTGGGTTAAATTAAATTAAAAGTTTTACAAAACGCACCATCAGCCAGTAATGGAACACCCTTGAGTACCAGTAATTTTTTATTTATTTTTTACCTGGAGTTTTAAAAATTGTTGTTTTAATATTGTTTAATTTTCATCACATGTTGCATTGGAGTGCTAATAATCTTCTTCTCCTCTTTTCAGCTGCATGCTGTTTACATGCACTCCAGGAATGGGTGCAATGCATTTCTTAGGGTGGGTTTCCTAATGGTCAGAAGAGTGCACCATGCCTGTGTAATGTGTGCTGAAATGGCCATTTATAGTCACCATTGGAAACACGTGACAGGGTATCAGTGCAGGAGCAAATTATTATTGCCACTCTATAACTAGAAGCAACTGAACATGGACCTTCATCGTAGAATCACCAGGTATTATTTTCCACCAGCAGACTGGACCCTTTTCTTAACTAGGTAAGCTCTTTGAACACACTACGTACATACCTACGTACGTCCAAAGGGTGAACTGTTAATCAAAAGCTGATGGCTGCAGTAGTAGCCATCAGCTTGCACGGGTTGTCTTCAGCCAGCTCCTGGCTTCAAAGTGAAAGTGATGCAGTGGCTATATAGCTGCTGGTCACTTTCACAGGGCAGACAGTGTGGTGCCTCCCTTCCCCGCTGTCAGCAGACTCCCCTCCCTGGTTCCCAGGATCTCACACTCTTACGCTCAGCTTCACGATGGAGAGCAGTGGGAGAGCAGGGCCTATCCATGCCTCGATGTCACATCTAAACAAACATCTCACAGATCCATTATTTCTTGGCTGGCACAACCAGGGGACACATCTAACTGAGCAGATCTGTGCTTGATTAGATGGAGTGCAGGGCAGGGGAGCCATTGATGTTTATTAGACCCCTAATGTCTCCAAAAAGAGTATCTGTCACCTGCCCAATGCTATCACATGGAGGCGTATTAACTCTTTATGACAGCAATCAAGTAAAATAAATAAAGAAAAGAAAAGAAAAAAGTAAAAAAAAAAAGTTATAATAAAATGTTTTAAAAAATAAAAAAATTGCCATAACTAGACATGTGCAGAACAGATTTTTTTTTTTTTGGTGAATGGGTGGGGGTACTATGTACTCATTCACATGGGGGGGCGGGATCTGGGGGGCCCCTTGTTAAAGGGGGCTTCCAGATTCTGATAAGCCCCCTGCCAGCAGACTCCCACAACCACCAGTCACGGTTGTGGAGATGAGGCCCTTGTCCCCATCAGCATGGGAACAAGGTGCTTTGAGGTGGGGGGGCAGCGCCACTCGCTCGTCCCCCCGTTTCCCAACCTGCTAGGCTGTGCGCTCAGATAAGGGTCTGGTATGGATCTTAGGGGGGACCTCATGCCAATATTTTTGGAATTTTTTGGTGCGGGGTTCCCCTTAAACTCAATACCAGGCCTGAAGGGTGGGTGGGAGGGGGGCACATTGTTTTTTTAAACATTTTTCTATTGCCAAGAAATTCTGGCATTCCCTTCTTTACATTCATGTGTTAGTGGGGAAGCCTGTTGACAGACGATGACTCATGGCTGTTAAAGGGTTTCTTTTTTAAAACAAACATGTCATACTTACCTCCATTGTGCAGTTAGTTTTGCACAGAGTGGACCCAGTCCTCTTCTTCTGGGGTCCCTCAGTGGCACTGGTGGCTCCTCCCCACATCAAGTGTCCATGTTGGAGAGGCGCACTCCTTGGTGGACACTTGTGCAAGCACACTCCCGAGTCCCGCATCTGTGTCCATTCACACAGAATGCAAGACCCAGCCCCACCCCCTGGTGCTGCATCATTGGATTAGATTGACAGCAGCGGGAGCCAATGGCTTCGCTGCTATCAATTTATCCAATCAGGACACGAGACACCAGCTAGAGCTGGTGTGCTCGTTACCAGCCGGAAAAATATCGGGATCAGGTAAGTAAAATAGGGGAAATTTATTATAGCAAAAAGTACAAAATATTGTGTTTTTTTCAAAATTGTCGCTCTTTTTTTGTTTATAGCGCAAAAAATAAAAACCGCAGAGGCAATCAAATACTACCAAAAGAAAGCTCTATTTGTGGGAAAAAAAGTACATCAATTTTGCTTGGGTGCAGCGTCGCGCGACCACACAATTGTCAGTTAAAGCGACCTAGTGCAGAATCGCAAAAAATTGCCTGGTCATTCAGCAGCCAAATCTTCCGGGGCTGCAGTGGTTAAGGAGGTGAGCAGGTTTTTCTCCTAACCAAGGAGGCATTAATAGCACATTTTGAAGAGTGAAGTCCGATAAGTCACCAGTTACACTGTGGTGTTTTTAGCAGTGTTGCAGTTAGTTTAGGACTGGTATAATCTGAGTGTACTAGATGGCCTACTTACACCAACTCGCTATGTTACTCATAAAGTAAAAGAGGCAATAAAAACAGATAAAAACAAAATAAAAGCAGCCGCTAAAAAAAAGAAGTTGACAATTCATAAACAAATAGTATCCAGTTCAGAAGCACAAATTAGTGCACCATCCAATACTATAGCAGCGCTCCTGTCAGTCCTTATCCTGACCGGCATTCATGTGTTTAATCACATAAGAAACAAATGGGTGACAGTTGGTGCGTATAAAGTCCAAAAAGCAGATGGTGGTCCTAGTGGTTAATGGATAATCGTGCACCATACACCAAGATCCACACCGCGAGCGTCACACTCCCCTAGGGGTTCAAACTAACCAGCAATATGTATATCACAAGCCTTGAAATAATCAGCGAGCTGTCATCCAAATAGCAGGTGGGGTTAGAGCTGCATGTCACTCCATAGATGGTCAGACATAAAAAGAAAAACTCCACATAGCGTTATCCTGTTTAACTTTTATTGTAAAAATGCACTTATACTTGATAAACATATATATTAAGTAAGCATTATCACCAGTCAATTGGAATGAGGAATAACCACAATCTGTAAAGCCAGCAACCGCTGATCAGTCCCGGTTGTCTCTCTCAGATGGCGACACGCAAATGTCACTTCTGGTCGCCGTAAGGTCATGTACTAACGTGTTTCGTCTGAGGGTTATATGGGACTGATTTAAAATGTATTATATTACTCACACGATATGATTTATGTATGATAAACAGTATATGGTTGCACTATACTTTTTTTTTTATTAGATTCATAGTGGGTGTTGTGGAGTCACCTATATAGTGTCTGAGCAGCAACATTTATTTTATTGTTATTGGGTGGTGATAATATATTTTTTTTTGGGTTACACTGATTGTATTTTCATTTAAGGCTGGGTTCACACTATTGCGAATTGGATATTTCCTCGCATCCAATTCACGTCAGGAGACTGTGACCGGATCTCTATGGAGCCAGTTCACACATCTCCAGAGCAGCTCCGGAGTGAATTACACAGGAGTACTGTGTGTCTTTTGGTCTGTTTCAGGTCTGAATACAGCCAAAAATTTGGACTAAAAACCGGCCCTGGAATAGTGAACAGGGACGCACCAGACCCCTGCTGTGAGCCGCTCCATGCAGCAGTGTGAACCCAGCCTTAAGGGTTCAGATATGCTTGAAGCTAAACTTCAGCTAACGCTTTTTAAGCAGTTATAACAAACTGTTTTTTTTTTCTTTCTGGGATAAAGATTTTACATAAATTAAAGCTGATAATTTTAAGCACCCCTGTCAATGTTAAATGATTTGTCTCAACCCTGTAATTGCTACATTTGCAGGAGAGTTTGTTCTTTTGAAAAACAACAGACTTACAGATGAAAATAAAAGAAAGAAAGACTAAAAAATAAAAGGAATGCAGACATAAAATTTAACAATTGGTAAGCTGCAATATAATTAATGTTTGCTTATGGATTTAATACTACTTGAACACTTATATGATATTTGAATGATTAGGTTTACTTATACTTTAGGACTAGTATTTCCAAGGCCACAGAAATGAAGAAGGCTCCATTAATGAATCCATAAACATAAATGACCGTTTATTTCAACAGGTTCCGATGACTGCCAGCAGAAGTACAGGGTTCCAGAATCATTGTCAGACAACATCTGTTGGAATAAATGTTATTCTGATCAGTTAGACATTTCCAGCTATTTCTGCTTTATTCCCTATTGCAACTAGGTGAACTAATGACAAGGCATGCTTGCTTATGGTTAATTGCAGTCAAGTAGTAAAACTGAGCAGCATGGTAACTCAGTAATTAGCCTTGCTACATTGCATCAGATCCCAACTTCCATTTATGGAGTTTCCACTTCCATTCTTTGGCATTTCTGTGATTCCTCCTGTGAAACAAAAAAAAGCTGGTAAACTAAAACACATCCTCAGGCAAAGAGTAAAATCAATTAATGAAGTGCTTATGCTATCTAGGAAACAAGCAAATCTGTCAACCTCTTTAAACTTCTAAAAAATAAAAGTCCTGTCTAAGGGTAGTCACTACATAGTACATGCTATTTGCTAGCTAAGAAAATTTGCTTTGTATGTCCCTCTATTTTGTTTACTCTTATTAAATGCTCAACTATTTGGGGCTTAAAATCAATGCTTAGTGATAAGACCTACCAATGGAACATCCCCTTGGCCAGTGAGTAGAATGTAGGTGGCTACTCTGATTGGTTAGAGGCTACAGGAGACTGGACCATTATTTACTGATGTCAGCTTATAAACTTGATTGCTGTGCATTGCTGTCAGTCCTAATCTGCGATTATGCCTGCCAAGATTAGGTTATCCGGGGAAATTCTGCAAATTGAACCAATTATACACCCCCCCTAACAATTACTCTTCATAGGGCTGATTAAATATTGAAGTGGATATACTTCAAACAATACCTAGCTATATAGCTAAAGGTAATGAGATGATGTTTTTGAATACCTAATCAGATTCCCTGGGCCCAGATCCCCTTGTTTAAAAAAAAGCCCCTGCATCTACTGTTTTTTAAAATGATCCAGTAGTCTTTTGGCCAGTCATGCAATGCCTTCTTCTTTCTGCAATGGTTGACAGTATGCCAAACTACAGAGATCGGTGTTGATGTTATGGCACTAGGGTTGACCACAGGGGGTGTATCCATAACATATGGACATCAGAGGGCACAAATAAGTGCAGCTAGTTAGTACTTAATAGTTAAAAGAGTAAATAATGCACTTAGATTTAGTGGCGTGAAAGAAGGCATATCATAAGATAAGAGTAGTCATATTTAGTAGAGGTGACCACTCTTGCCTTATGATATTCCTTCTTTCACTCTACTAAATGTGAGTGCATTATGTGCTCTTTTAATTACACAAGAAGTGGGTTGAATGGCTCTATCTATCATTAACTCCAAACAAGAGGTGCCAGACATCTGTAGCAGTAAAGCCCTGTACACACAGGCAGAATGTCGGGAGACATTTGCCGGTTCAAAAAAAAATGGCCGACATTCTGCCCTTCTGTATGTCAGATGTGCATGCTGAAAAATCAGCATCAGTTGACTCCTGATCAGCAGTCTCAATCAATGGCAGAAAGCACTGATCGGAGTGTTTTGGCGGGGGGGGGGGGGGGGGGGGCGGGGCTTCACAGTGTCAGAACATAACTGCTCAGCGGGGGGAGATAGCGGGACTAATCTTGCATGCTTGGTACAGCAGCTCGGAGCTGACAGTTTTTTTTCGTGCAACACGCTGGGCTTAAAGAGGAAGTAAACCCTGATGGTTTTTACTTCCTCTTTATTTCCCTGCAAAGGTAAAGCATAATGGGCTACTATGTACCACATAGTAGCCCATTATGTGTCACTTACATGAAAACGAAGCCTCCGATGTCACCTCTGTCCCCACTAGCAGCGAGCATCCATCTTACCCCCTCTTCCTTCCGGGGCCGTAAACTCCGGCTCTGTGACTGGCCGGAGTCCCCCTCCTCAACGATCTTCCCTTCCCGTAGACATCGGCGTACGGCTTTATTGTAAAAATCTCCTAAACCGTGGAGGAGATATTTCCAGCACCTACAGGTAAGCCTATATTAAGGGTGTACAACCACGTTAAGTCTAGAGCAAAAACTGCAAAAGAAATGTATGTTGCATAGAAAGTTGCTTTTGTTATTTTTAATAGACATTGGTCAAATGATTTTTAAAGTATTATTTGCTTAATACTGGAGTTAAAGTGTTACTAAACCTAAAAACTTTTTTTACCTTAATGCATTGCTTGCATTAAGGTAAAAAAAAGTTTTCAGTGTCCCTGTGCCCCCCCCCCTTCCCTGTGTGAAGGGGAAGAGAGGGGAGAAGAGATCAGCGCTGTGCACGGCTGCAACTTTTCTCCCCTTACTTCCTCTTTACACTACATTCGAGAAGCAGCAAGAGCTCTTGCTGCTGTCAATCAGAGGAAGTGGGGGGCGGGCCTAAGCCCCGCTGTGTAAGTCTATGGAATTTTGCTCCGTAGACACACAGCACAGGAGCATGGGGACTACCTCTCCACTTAGTCAGCGGGTGGCTATGGTAGTCCTGCAGGAGAAGAGGAGGAGTCAAGATTGCCACCGGTGATCCCAGGAAAGACGGCATTGGGGCTAGTTACATAGTTAGTCAGGTTGAAAAAAGACACAAGTCCATTAGTTCAACCAAAAGTAAATAAAAAGTACAATCCCATATACACAATCCTTCACCCACAGTTGATCCAGAGGAAGGTGAAAAACCCCAGCAAAGCATTCTCCAATTTGCTACAGCAGAGAAAAAATTCCTTCCTGATCCCCTGGGGGCAATCAGATTTTCCCTGGATCAACTTTACCTATAATACCATTGCACAGAGCAGGGAGGTATAACATGTTTGTTACTTTAATTTAAAAAAAAAAATTGAGTTTAGTAACACTTTAAGCTTTAAATCAAGTTTGTGACTTAATCCCCTTGTCCCCAGCAGCATATATTTACCTCTTCTTCATTTGTACACTGCTCTGTTCAGTGCTGGGTTGTTAAACCTAGTATTTCTGGGGAGAGAGGAGCATGTGACTCACTCCCTCTTGTAAAAGGGAGTAATTACACTACCTATCCAGAGTCCCTCAGTAAGAGCTTACATAGATGAGAGCTCTTGTCCAATGCAGCATTTTTCATTTGGATGAAGTGATGCACAAATGCATGTGTTTAAAAGCTAAGTTCAACTTAAAGTGATTATAAAGACTGAAGGTTTTTTTACTTTCAAGTATTCCATGCATGAAGGTAAAAATCCTTATATGTGTAGCAGCTCCCCCCCAGCTCCCCCCCCCAATCCTTACCTGAGCCCCCTCTGATCTAGCGGAGTTCACAATAGCCTTGGCTGTATTAGGACTCTCTCTCCTCATTCGCTGAGACATCAGCAGAGGCCCCTTGGCTCCCACTGCTGTGAATCACAGCCAGTGAGCCAATGAGGAGAGGGAAGGGGGTGGGGCCGAGCCACAGCTCTACGTGTCGTATGGACACATAGAGCAGTGGCTCAGGAGCGAGCATGCAGCTGTGCCCCCTGAGAAAGCGGCTTTCTCTAGGAGCATTGTTTGAAGGGGAGGAGCCAGGAGCACCGGCGGGGCACCTGAAAAGGAGAGGATTGGAGCTACTCTGTGCAAAACCACCACACAGAGCAGGTAAGTATAAAATGTTTATTATTTTAAATAAATTAGGCTTTAATATCACTTTAAGAAAAAATATGCATATATTATTTTTTCCCCAAGGATCCTGAAAAGCATTGCATCCGTGATAAGTGGATCCTAGGAGGAATGTCAAGCTCCTGCAGACAGGTCCTACAGCTTTTTACCCATACCTCCGTACAGACTGTCAATTTGAGAATGCAGGGCTTGTAAATGAACTATGAAGGCACTCATCAGCGCCGCCACTGTTCATTTGGAACTACAAGCTATTTGCCATGGTGGAAGATGGTACTTGTAGTTTTCTCAGTCATAGATTGCTGTAAATGAATGAATCAGCTGTGCAGGTGCAGCCCCATATGGCCATACCAATTTTTAAAAATGTGACAATGGGTGCGGGGAAGAAGAATCCCCGCCCACTGTCATAGAGAGAGAGGGGATGGTGGGCTTAGAGCATGTTACGTTACATCCTAAATACGGGTAAAACATATAATGTGCTCCAAAGGTGAACATATGCTTTTTAGGTAGAAAAGGCTGCATTTGACTCGCTTTGCCTGCTGTTTAAAAGTCCTTCAATAACACACACTGGGTTTGATTTACTAAAACTGGAGATTGCAAAATCTGGTGCAGCTGTGCATAGAAACTAATCAAGTTTTTTTGTCAAAGATTAAAGTGTTAATAAACCCACAACAGTAAAATCAGTCTGTATATGCAGTAAAGCATGCTTGTTATACTCACGGTGGAACATAAGGGGTTAATCCTCTGCATTGTGTAAAAAGGCTGTTTGATCCTGTCTTCTTCTACAGTCACCCATTCATCTGCTGATAGTACAGAGCCTTTGGGGCACTCTGCACATGCTCAGTTAGGTGTGTATTGCTAGACAGTTTTTTTTTTGGGGGGGTGCGTGTGATCGGCACAGGGCCAATCAACACTGTCCAGACAGAGGGTCAGTGGTCATGCAGCCTCATAGGACAATCAGAGGAGATTGAAAACTCCTCCTACAAGCTTTAACCAGTGCTCGGCCGGACAGTGATAGAAGTCACAAGCCTGCTATATACTGCTGAGGAGAAAAGGTATTTAGCAGTTCATATTTCCTAAAATAATTGCATTTCCATTTTCTGTACACTGTGGGAGACCAGATATAGTGAATGCAGGGTCCTGGGTTTAGTAACACTTTAACCAAATAAGCTTAAGTTAGAAGCTGATTGGCTAAGCCTACCATGCACAGCTGCACCAGATTTTGCACTCTTCAGTTTTAGTAAATCAACTCCACTGTTTCTGAATATAGACTGAGTATAGGCTTCAGTTCATAAAACTTTAACACAAGGATAAGGATATTTTTTTATTTTTTTTTTTGCATTTAACTGTAATTTCAAAAATCTTACTGTCCTGAAAATAACTCACTTTTTTAAATAAAGTTTTTATTCTAGTCTGTAGCTTTGTGAATTGAGCCTTGCATATGCAATGAAATGTTTGTTTTTATTTTTGCATATTTTGTCTATATGTTGTACTCATTTGAGAAAACAAATTTTAAATGCAAAACTAAAAACGAAAAAGTTTTGGCTTTGGATGAGATGGTAATAACACACACAGAATCTAAAGACAAAGAACACAGACATCTGAGGAGTGCTTTGAAAGTTCATAGCTACCCAGTCTCAGCTTTTATTAAAACACCCACAAGGTCAAGCAAAAACAGAAGACTATTGAACAGAGGAGAAAAGCGGGACACATCAAGTAATATAGTCATCCCGTATGTAGTTATATAGTGAGAAGGATTTTTAACAAACAATGCATCCCTATGTCTTTCAAGCCATGCAATACACTGAGACAGAAATGTGTCCATGAAATTAGTGTAATCATGAAATGCAAAGATCTGAACACTGGGAGCTTAAACTGCCTCTTAACAAATAAATGGCCCAGCAAAGGAAGGCAAATTCTATATGTAGGGACTGAGCACTTTTCCTTCATCTTACGAAAAAGTGACATTCTTTGAGGACATTGAGGTGCACATTTTGGGTGAAAGACTCCATCTACGTCAAACTGGAACAATCCTTCCTAAATAGGAAGACCAAAATGGGCAGATTCACATATGTATATTATGGCTCTTTGCTCAGTGCTTAAGGTGCCACAGGGCGTACATTAGAATGCATGCACACTGCTTGGTGTGTGCATAAACGCGCATTCAGGCACAGCACTGATGTTGGTGCCAAATGGCCTATATAGCTGCATATAAAGATGGTTGAGTGGTCTTCATCTAATTTATGGTAACTTGTGACCTGACCTGCTGGTCTGTTTTCCTCTGGATGAAACGACTTGGCTTGTGACCTGCTCTTGGACCTTTGTTTACCTGTTTTGACATTAGCCTGCCTGCTCAACTCCTCTTATCTTCTTTTCTGATCTCATTGCCAAAATTAGTACCTGACTGTTACCAACCTTGGCTTGAATCCTCAACTCTCATCCTGTCTCACGATTTGGTACCTCTGACGCTTGGCTTTTACTGACCTTGGCTTGTATCTTGCCCATGTTCTTCTCTCCTGCTCTGGGATCCTGGTGTTTCTGTAGCTAGTTCTTGGCTAGTTGTCTACAGCCACCTGATCCACATACCCACAGACTTGACAGTGTATCACTAGCACTCCTGCCATTTTTCATCCTTATATTCCCTGTTGCCACTTCCAGGGGTGTTGAACAGGAGGGGCAAGAAAGACACTATCTTCTACTTGTTCTCCATCAGGTATATGTCAAACTGATACCTAATGCCCCATACACACGAGCGGATTTTCCATTGGAAAAAACTTTAATGGTTTTTCCGACAGAATTCCGCTCAAGCTTGCCTTGCATATACACGGTCACACAAAAGTTCTCTGAACTTTTGACCGTCAAGAACACGGTGACGTACAACACTACGACGAGGCAAGAAAATGAAGTGCAATGCTTCAGAGCATGCGACGGATTGTTTCTGAGCATACGTAAGAATTTTGCGCATCAGAATTTGTACAGACAATCGCAATTTCAGATAGGAACTTTTTCCGACCGAAACATTGAGGACCTGCTCTCAATCTTTTGCTGGTGGGAATTCCGATGGAGCATACACACAGTCGCATTTTCCGACCAAAAGCTCTCATCAGTCTTTTGCTGGCCGAATTTCCGATCACGTGTACGCGGCATAAGAAGGCTTTCTAACCTTCAGCTGCAGTCAGAAATCATTCAATTCGGCTTCTCTGTGAGTTGGTGTGTTGTTTTAGTGGATCATCAGAATTGTTGTTCATCGGGATAGATGTGGATCTACATCACTGGACAATGTGAAGGATGGATTTACACCATGGGACATATTATAGAAGACTGATTGAAATATGTTGCGTGTTCATTCACATAGTTTTTTTTTTTAATTAACCACTTGCCGGCCATATAACATACATATATGGCGGCAATATGGCTCTGTTGTACTGGATCACGTACTAGGTGGGTAGGAGGGTGTGCGCCACCAGCGACCCGGCTGTGCTGTGATTAGACAAAGCACAAGACAATTAGCAGGTGCCAGCCAATGGATGACCACTGGCAGCTGCCAATCATCGGGAAGATACACAGGACAGAGCTCTGCTTATGTAAACAAGGCAGAGCTCTGTCCTGTCAGTGGGTAAGTGATGTATTTTTTCCCCTGCAAAGCAGGGAAAGAAAATTCATATGTGCAAGTTATTGTCATAAAAAGTGTTTAGGGACCTGGGTCCTGCCGAAGGGGACATGTGTCAATGCAAAAAAAGTTTTAAAAACGGCTGTTTTTTCGGGAGCCATGGTTTTAATAATGCTTAACCACTTCAAGACCGCCGCACGACGATGTACGTCCAAACTTTGAACGGGGATATCGTTGTTATGGCAGCAGCTAGCTGCCATAACCCCAGTATCCCCGTTTTGGTGCGGTGGTCGGCTGTCAGATAGAAGTGGTCCCTGCAACAGATTCGCCGCGAGATCACTTTTATCGGTGACGGGAGAGGGGCCTCCGCCTCCCGCCGCGATCCGGTGCCCTCCGCCGCTTACCGGAGCCATCGGTAGCGGCGGAGGCGATCGCGTCCTTCTGTGTGGTGTGTCTGGGGACGAGTGAGGCTAAGATGGCGCTCACTCGTCTCCAATACACTGCTGGGCGGAAGCGACGTCAATACGTCACTTCCGTCCATGCCTCTTAAACGCACATTTTTTCAAATGTCATTTTTCTAAATGACTTTTTTTTTTTTTTTTTTATTGCATTTTAGTGTAAATATGAGATCTGAGGTCTTTTTCACCCCAGATCTCATATTTAAGAGGTCCTGCCATGCTTTTTTCTACATTCCTTGTAATAGGAATAAAAGTGACACCATTTTTTTTTTTTAAAACAGTGTAAAAATAAATAAAATATTGTAAAATAAATAATACAAATGAAAAAAAAAATTTTAAAACCCCCCTGTCCCAACGAGCTCGCGCGCAGAAGCAAACGCATACACGAGTAGCGCCCGCATATGAAAATGGTGGTCAAACCACACATGTGAGGTATCGAATTTTTTAAACGTGGCCTATGGAGATTTTTGAGGGTAAAAGTTTGACGCCATTCCACGAGCGGGCGCAATTTTCAAGCGTGACATGTTGGATATCAATTTACTTGGCATAACATTATATTTCACAATATAAAAAAAGAATTGGGCTAACTTTACTGTTGTCTTATTTTTTTATTAAAAAAAGTGAATTTTTTCCAAAAAAAGTGCGCTTTTAAGACTGCTGCACAAATACAGTGCAAAAAAAAGTATTGCAATGACCGCCATTTTATTCTCTAGGGTGTTAGAAGAAAAAACATATATAATGTTTGGGGGTTCTAAGTAATTTTCTAGCAGAAAAACCTGTTTTAAACATGTAAACACCTAAAATCCAAAACGAGGCTGGTCCTTAATTAAAGTGAAACAATAAAAGTGAAATATTCCTTTAAATTTCATATCTGGGGGGTGTCTATAGTATGCCTATAAAGTGGCACATGTTTCCCGTGTTTACAACAGTCCCTGCACAAAATGACATTTCTAAAGGAAAAAAGTCTTTTAAAAGTACTCGCAGCTATAATAAATTGTCGGGTCTCTGCAATACACATAAAAGTCATTGAAAAAAATGACATGGGATTCCCCCACAGTCCATTATCGGGCCCTTTGGGTCCGGCATGAATATTAAGGGGAACCCCCGAACCAAAATGAAAAAAAAAGTTGTACCCTGTTACCATTTCACGCAGGGGGAGGCCAGGATCTGGGGGTCCCCTTGTTAAAGGGGGCTTCCAGATTCTGATAAGCCCCCCGCCCGCAGAACCCCACAACCACTGGGCAAGGGTTGTGGGGATGAGGCCCTTGTCCCCATCAACATGGGGACAAGGTGCTTTGGGGGCTATCCCAAAGCACCCTCCCCATGTTGAGGGCATGTGGCCTGGTACGGTTCAGGAGGGGGGGTGCTCTCTCGTCCCACCTTCTTTTCCTACGGCCTGCCAGGTTGCGTGCTCGGATAAGGGTCTAGTTTGGATTTTTGGGGGGACCCCTACACCTTTCTTTTTTTAGTCTTGGCGTGGGGTTCCCCTTAAAACCCATACCAGACCTGAAGGGCCTGGTATGGAATTTGGGGGGACCCCCACACATTTTTTTTTTATTTTGGTTCGGGGTTCCCCTTAATATTTATACCAGACCCAAAGGGCCTGGTAATAGACTGTTGGGGAATCCCATGTCGTTTTTATCAATGAACTTTTATGTGTATTGCCGGGACCGACAATTCATTATAGCCGCGAATACTTTTAAATTACTTTTTTTCCTTTAGAAATGGCATTTTGCTCTCGGACTGTTCTAAACACCGGAAACATGCACCACTTTACAGGCATACTATAGACACCCCCCAGGTACAAAATTTAAAGGAATATTTCACTTTTATTGTTTCACTTTAAGCATTATTAAAATCACTGCTCCCGAAAAAAACAACAGTTTTTAAAACTTTTTTTTGCATTGATGCATGTCCCCTGGGGTAGGACCCAGGTCCCCAAACACTTTTTATGACAATACTATGCATATAAGCCTTTATAATTAGCACTTTTGATTTCTGCCATAGACTTTTAAAGGGTGTTCCGCGGCTTTAGAATTTGCCGCGAACACCCCAAATTGTTCGCTATTCGGTGAACAGGCGAACACCCGATATTTGATTTGAACTTATGTTTGACTCGAACATCAGGCTCATCCCTAACAACCACATATGTGTTCAATCTTTTATAAGGGGGTATATGGGGAGGGAGCACTTCCCTCCATTCTAGCGTAAGGCTCATAAGGCTTTGCCCAAACATTTTATTTAAAGGATTTGTGCATTTTTAATGTTTCACTTTAAGACTTAAAAGAGAGTCCTGTCTAATGGTAATTTTAATTTTTTTGCATTGGTACATGTTCCCTTGACACTGCCCAGTTCACCATACCCTTTGTTTAACAATCCTTTGCCTATTACCATTGCAAATGGACAGAACTGATTTTCAAGATTTGCCTCCAATTGACTTCAATGTGATTCAAATTAAAGTTCGAATAGTAGAGATTTTTTGGGTGTCTTTGCTGAACTTTACCTTAAATCAAACCTGTGCAGGTTCACTCATTCTTAGCAAGAGGTATAAAAAACCCAGCAGTATGTGTTTGGGAGTTTTCCTGCTGGATCACAAGCATGGGTTCCCAAATCTCCACTGACAAATGGGAGTGGTAAGAAATTCTACCTTTAGTGTCCATTTACACTTGTGTGACTTACAAATTGTGGGATTTCCATTGCGACTTTACCATGCAACTTTGGATGAGTGCGACTTTGTTAGGACTTTGGCTTTGACCAATGTGATAATTTTGTTTGTGCTTTACAAAGTCCCTAGACATGTGCAGAATGGAAAAATGTGTTTTGTTTAGTTAGGTTTCTTCATTTTCTAACAAATTCAAAATTTTTAGCACTATTTGAATTCGAATTGGTTGAAAAATTGATCGACTGATTCAAATTCTGTTTGAAGAATAGCTGGTTGTTAAAGCAGTTGTAAACCCGCAGCTTCTAGAAAATAAAAAAAAAATATTTCCTGCAAGGCAATCGCATACTAGTACATTATGAGAAACTTACCTTAGAACGAAGCCCTCCAGTGCCATAATGTCTCAGCTGAGAGGGCTGACATCTTCCATTCGGGTTCGTGGCCTCTGGCCCAGCACAGGCTCTGTAGGTTCAGTACTGTAGGTCTGACCTTCAGAGCGCAAGCGTTGGTGATGTCACCGGCTACATGCACTCTGTATATCTCCTAAACTGTGCAAGTTTTAGGAGATATTCACAGTACCTACAGGTAAGCCTATAATATATATCTAAGTAATATAGGCTTACTTGAAGGTACAAGTTTTGTAACAGAGTTTACTACCACTTTAAGGAGCGGCCGCCAGGTCCTTAACAATCGATGACTCATCAGCTGTCAGTGGGTTTCCCCACTGATAGCTGAATGTAAACAAAAGAATACCAGCAATGAAAAAAATGTCACGGGGTCCCCCCCCCATCCATACCAGGTCCGTCAGGTCTGGTATGGATGTTAAGGGGAACCCCACGCCAAAATGTACTGTTCTTCGTATATGCTTAGTGTTTACTTTCCTAATTTATCTGTGGTGTACCTTAAAACATAACGCCAGACAAAAATACCAAGATAAAATACCAAGATAAAATAGGATATCTCTAACAAGTTAAAACAACCAAAACAGTTTTGCTGCAATATTCACCTTCAAAACTGATATTTCCCTCACTACATTTTTTTTCTGCCACTAGATGTCCTCAGTTTTAATAATAGCACCATTTACTCACTTCCTGAGCCCAGGTCATCTATCTGAACCTATCCCGTCCTGTTAAGGAGCAGTGAAATGAGAAGCAGCATTATCTCAGCTCTCTATTACTTTGTTTTATCTTCCCATTGAATTGCTTCTTGTCAGCACATGAAATGAATGGTTCCTTCTGCTGCTTCTTCCGTTCACATTCTAGTCCTGCTGTAAAGGGACTGCAAGGCTGAAAGAGGCTGACACTGGGTCAATTTCAGCTACTTCAGCCACTGCTTGTATTTAATCATTACAGAGCTACATTAATTGATGTATTTAGAGTTCAGCTTTAAATAATCTAGGAAAAGGTAAACAAAAATAAATTACTACAGTACCAAATTAATAATAGTTCAACAATAATAATAATAATAAAATATTCAATAATGTATAATTACAACAAAAGCATTATGGCTTATAAACAAAGCTATCCTAGCCATATAGGCCATTTGGTCCACACAATCATTACAACCCTTGGGTACATTGGCAAGGTTAAGATTACTCTTGAGATTATTTGCTGAAAAATCAGGGAACAAAATATATTGATTCAGCATGGCTGGTCAATTCTCCAAGGACTTGAAAGATGCTTCAAATATCTTGGACCTGTCAAGAAAGTTTGGAAAAGTCAAAACAGTATCTTAAATAATAAAGAAGGTCAGGGATCAAAATGGGTCACAGGTTTTAATGCAGATGGTGAAAAGACAAGCTAGACAGGTCAGGCTGTCTCTCCTCGGCCATCATATGTCATTAATCTACGAGAGGCAGGTCGAGCAGGTCACAAAAGAAGGTGCCGTAGGCCAAGAAGAATGCTCAAGAAAGGCTTGTTCCCATGTCAGAAAGAATGACCATGCATATGGATTTGACTTGTGCTGTTATATGGGAATAGACAGGTCTCAGAATATTGAAAATACAAACTAGAGTAGCCAAAGGCTGGAAAGGTAGAAAATGGTATGTGCATAGAAATGAGCTGTGTTTACTATGATCAATCTTCTACTCAATGCTGCATAAGGGAGCTCAGGTTAAGGGGGAAATACACATAACTAACAATGCAATACAAGTGATAAGAGTGACAGCATATGCAGTTTAGTTGTAATGATATAACTGTGTTTATTAAAATATATTTTTTTGTGGTTTTGCATTATTGTCTTATTTTTTTTTTTTACAGCCACGATTTAACAAAAAAAATCTACAAATATATTTTAGGTATTTTTTAAGTCAGGTATATCTGAAATATTGCATATTATTATTATGAAGTCTAATATCCAGTCAGAAGGTGTAGCTTCAACAAAAGAACACCACTCTAGGGAGACAGATCATAATGAATCCCACCTGCTGATGAAAACAGGTGCTGGCTCTGCATGTAGTAATGAATCGAAGAAAAGAATGGACGGCCGCACTCTGTTGACACCTTTATTGAAGACGGTTTACAAGTTCTTCTGGTACAAAGACATCAGAGGCACAGGATCAATGAAAAGCTGACATGTTTCACACCTCTATGGGGTGCTTAGTCATAGCTGTTGGAAGATGGAATGACCATCCATATATATGGGGATGAGAAAAGAGTCGATAAAACAGGAAATCCTTCTGATAGGCCACCCGCATGGATAGGTCAGTCCAAATTCCTGAACACATACGAAACATCTGGAGTCCTGCAGGTGCGTGGGATATCTTAATCAATTAACTTAATCACGACATCCCAAAATAACTTGATAGACATACCCGATGTATCATCCAACACAAAAATGCATGATGAAAAAACATATGTAATTATTTATACTTAAAATTTAGAAATGAGGCATTGAACATGGCATCGAGATTTAAATAAAGGGGTTATCCTACATCAGTGATTATTAGAGCTTTTCACATAAAACAATTTACTCATGAAAAAAGGGTGGTTCAAATGGGTCAAGGCGTTCTTGTTTTTCCAGTTCTCCTGTCTTCTCAACCCCACACAGCAAGGAGTTTGGGAAGATTGGGGGGACTGTTAAAAAGTATCTTCCCATTTTGTCCAATGATCCTGTGTACTCTAAGATCCTGTCCAATGGTATTAAAGCTATCTCCAGGAGAGCGCCAACTTTAGGCAAATTTCTGTCCCCAAGTCTGTATACTAGCCAGAAGTGTAGCTTCTAGCTTCTTCTCATATGTTGTTTCTCTGTCTCCAAATTGTGTTATTTACAGAGCTCCATAGTTAAAGATTAAATTTACACATACAATTGAATAAAGCTGGCCGTATATGGAATCTAAATTTGCCCAGATCTGCAGGGACCGGCTGAATTTTGATACATGTCTGGCCACTGTGGTTGAATAGAAATCAATCTACCAATTAATTTTTGTTCAACTGCACTGTCGGGTTTTAGCCGCTTGATCAGCGCTGCAGGCTATAGCTAGCTTATGCTGATCTGTCTATTCTGACAATGGAGAGGTCTTTCTGTTGTCAGAATACAAAGAGTGGGGGGGGGGGGAATTCCCGCCATCCACCTTGAATGTGTGACTGGGAAGAACAGGTCAGATTTTTTCATGCAACCCTCTGGTTGAAGGAGAAAAACTGACTAATGTATGGGCAGCTTAAGTTGGATAAGTGGTTCATTCCTTATAGAATAGTAAATACAACCTGCTCATGTTCCCATTACATACCTGACTGTGGAGTCCAAGATGACGAGGGAGGCTTCTTGCAGCAGTTCTCATCCAGGCACCCCTGGTAGTGGAGACAGAGACTGCTAGAGCAGTGGAAGGGCACAGGTTCCAGGAAGCTGAAGCTTGGAAACACAGGAGTCCTTCTAGTCCTAGTATGAAGTCTGGTCACAAGCCTTGTTCAGCAGGAGCCAGGCAGACAGGTGCAAAGTCAGGATCAAGTTCAAGGTCAGGAAGAGGCATAAGTCGGCAAGGTGCTGGTAAAGAGGTACCAAGTCAGGAAGCAAAGACATGATGAGAAATCCAAGCTGAAGTTAGTAACACAAGCAAGCAGCGGACTTAACAGGCAGGGGTGATCCAAGAGAGGTGTCAGACGTAGCTGGGTCATGGAACAAGTTTAGCAGACTTTCAAGAACCAGGAACACAGGAACCAGAGGTGAAGACAATCCAGCACCGAGGCCAGGCCGACTCTCAGTTTAAATAGGGTGCCATGATCTGTGGACCTGTGAGCATGCGTACCATATAATGCTCATGCGTGTGCACATTCTAGCCCTTGCACATTTACAGTAGGGTTACTTATGGCAATATGGTCTTTCTATTGTCATTTTATTTTTCTATGTATTCAGAAGCAGAATACTTTATTAATTCTAAAAGTAAATTTTTAAGATACAGTTACATTCAAACATTTTATTTTATAATTTGGCCTATAATTTTCTACTTTGTGTATTTTATTTTTATGTGACACAAAAGATAACAAAACAAATGAAAATTAAAAAAAAAATGGTGGTAAAAAATGTAAATAAGAAAAATCAGAGGAAAAATAATAGAAGAAGGGGGGGAGGGGAGGAAAGCAGCACAGTGGCTAAGTGGTTAGCACTTCTTCCTGGCAGCACTAGGGTCATTTGGTTCAAATCCCAGCCACAGCACTACTTGCATGGAGTTTGCATGTGGGTTGCTGTGTGGGATTCCTCCGAATACTCTGGTTTCCTCCCACACTCCAAAGAGGCCCCTTCCTGTTCCAACATTGGAACCAGTGCACAAAACAAGGTCCATAAAGACATGGGGGAGCAAGTTTGGGGTGGAGGAACTTGACTGGCCCGCACAGAGTCCTGACCTCAACCCAATAGAACATCTTTGGGATTAATTAGAGCAGAGACTGCGAGTCAGGCCTTCTCGTCCAACAGCAGTGCTTGACGTTACAAATGCGCTTCTGGAAGAATGGTCAAACATTCCCATAGACACACTCCTAAACTTTGTGGACAGCCAGAAGAGTTAAAGCTGTTATAGCTGCAAAGGGTGAGCCAACTCAATATTGAACCCTACGGACTAAGACTGGGATGCCAATAAAGGTCATAGTTACATAATAGGTGAGGTTGAAAAAAGACACAAGTCCATCAAGTCTAACCTATGTGTGTGATTATAAGTCAGTATTACCTTGTATATCCCTGTATGTTTTGGTCATTCAGGTGCTTATCTAATAGTTTTTTGAAACTATCAATGCCCCCCGATGAGACCACCACCTGCGGAAGGGAATTCTACATCCTGGCCGCTCTTACAGTATAGAACTCTCTATGTAGTTTATGGTTAAACCTCTTTTTTTCTAATTTTAATGAGTGGCCACATGTCTTGTTAAACTCCCTTACGCGAAAAAGTTTTATCCCTATTGTGGGATCACCAGTACGGTATTTGTAAATTGAAATCATATTCCCTCTCAAGCGTCTCTTCTCCAGAGAGAATGAGTTCAGTGCTCGCAACTTTTCTTCATGACTAATATCCTCCAGACCCTTTATTAGCTTTGTTGCCCTTCTTTATATTTGCTCCATTTCCAGTACATCCTTCCTGAGGCCTGGTGCCCAGAACTGGACAGCATACTCTAGGTGCGGCCGGATTAGAGTCTTATTGAGTGGGAGAATTATTGCTTTATCCTTGGAGTTAATCCCTTTTTTAATGCATGCTGATATTCTGTTTGCTTTGTTAGCAGCAGTTTGGCATTGTAAGCCATTGCTGAGCCTATCATCTACTGGGACCCCCAGGTACTGTGAATAGCTGGTATGATGATATCTATTGGGGTAGTATACATATATATATAATTTTTCTTTTTGAAATTAAATTTTGTGGATGAGATATGTTTTTTGAAATCACATTATGTAAATGGGAAAAAATGTTCTTTTTTTAATACTTGATTATAATATTTTTCTTATTTTTATTCATTTTTTATTTTTATCTTCTTTTGATTTATGACGAAATTGGTTCCCCATGGATCTTTCGATTTCATCCACCCTTGTCTGTGGCCACATCATGCCCCCGGCACAGGGGGGCCCCCTATCAATTGGTTTGGGGCCATTTCTCCTCCCTTGCTGTTTGTGGTGCCTTCGGCGCCACTTATCAGCTTATGGGTGGATTTTCCTGTGTCGGGGGTGTTTAGTTTCTCCTTTTGGGGGTTTATTTTCCTTTTGGGTCTTCCCTCAGATGTCCCGGCTTTGGACTGGGTATGGGTTGCTTTCCTTCTTACCCATCCAGTCCTATACAGAGATTGTCTTGATATTTTATATCATTTCAATCTAAAGATATTTCCATAATTTATTGTATATATTTGTTGGTATTTTTTCCCTATACTCTGGCAGGAACCACTTTTTTACCCCTCTGATATGTCCCGTGTTGTGGAGAGATGGGGCTGGGGTTGATTGCGCTTCCCTCTGATTTAGTGTGGGACGATGCATTGTGGTGCTGTCTGCAATGTGTGTTCTTTTTGGCCATAGACGATAAGGGGATAGGTGTGGCCGGGTGCCGGCCCCACTCCCCTTACGTCTTGCCGCTGACATACGCCACCCCTGTACGAGCGGGGCGGAGGGAATGACGTCACCGCTGTCATCTGATGTGGAGTCATTTCCTGACGCTCGCTGGGCAGCGAACAAGCACGGGCCTTATAAGGAGAACGCCGGGAACCCCTGAGCCGCCAGCGTTATCCGACGACTTTTTTTCTGAGGAACAAGACAGCAGTGTGCTTTCATCTTACAAACAGAGGGGTTATCTCCCCTCTTTTGGGCTATTTTTGTGGATCCTGGGCTGCCTTCAACCTCAGATGTAGGAAAGACACACAGTAATTTTTGGTAAGCTGAACTCATGATTTTTTGATCTATGTATTGACTTATCTATTCATCCATATTTTTTCAACTATCTGAGATTTGTCTTTTTATTTTCATTTTTATTCTTGGAGAAGTTCCTTTTGGGGTTTTTTTGGCTGGGGGATCCCATTATTCATGTGATCTCTCAACCATTTTTCCAATTGGTTATGAATATAGAGCTCATGGATATATCTTTCAATCGCCTAAGATTCCTGGCTCTGATTTTTGGAAAGGTTCCCTCTATGTCATTTAGGGGACCCCCCTATTCAATTTACTGTTTAGCCCCTTCTTTTAAATTGTCATGAATGTGGAGCGTATAGATATGGCTCCACATTGGGCTAACTGGATTAGGTCTGTTCATATATTTCCTATCCTCATTCTATAATTCATTTTTCGTTTTTTCTTTTAATATTTTTTTAGGGCTGGGACTCCTTGTTTTATCTGAAGTCGTTCAAATTTCGTTCCTTTTTGTTTGAAGTACTGCTCATCACAAACCTCCTGATTGGAACGTTGCAAATATCCCTACATCTTATGTAAGGTTTTTTTTTTTTCCTCATGTTTACCACATGCTATGTGTCTCTCTCCTAGACTCTACATCACTGCCCTTTGCAATCTTGTTAAGTGGCTCGCCGCTTTTTTAATTTGGCGCCTCTTTTTGTATTCTATTATCCGGGGGTTCTTTTGCATGATAAAAGACCTATACAGATCGGGTGGATGTTTGATGATCCATTGGAAACCTTTATGTCAACCACTATTTTGTGAGTCTTTTCTGTATTTCAGCATAGACTTCATATGTATGTTATGAAAAATGTAAAAGATATGTATATTTATATCACATTTTGTGCCTTTCAGAAAATGACAAAAAATTATCCCTGAAGAAGATTGTAAAAATTAATCATTTCGAAACGCGTTGGATTAAACATTTTTTTGTCATTACTGTAATACACTACAACTGTATTTGTCTGTACACATGTTTTTTGTATAAATCTGTTTATTTCTTTTTAAAACTTTTGTATAAATAAAAATCAATTTTTTAATAATATATTTTTTTATGTTAGTAATTTTGCCCTTAAAATCCCATCTATATGAGGTTCTTTTTGTACTATTTAGGGATGGTGGCAATTTTTCACACTAATTTCTGAGAGTCTATCTGTTCTTGGACCCCCAGGTCCTTTTCCATCCTAGATTCCCCCAGAGGTTCTCCCCCCAGTGTATAGATTGCCTTTATATTTTTGCCACCCAAATGCATTTTACATTTTTCTACATTAAACCTCATTTGTCATGTAGTTGCCCACCCCATTAATTTGTTCAGATCTTCTTGCAAGGTTTCCACATCCTGCAGAGAAGTTATTGCCCTGCTTAGCTTAGTATTGTCTGCAAATACAGAGATTGAACTGTTTACACCATCCTCCAGGTCATTTATGAATAACTTAAATAGGATTGGTCCCAGCACAGAACCCTGTGGGACCCCATTACCCACCTCACTCAGTAATCCATACTGAATGCTGCTAATGATACGGTTTTCATTACTAAAATCTTGTATATAGTCCCTTATCATCCCCTCCAAGAGCTTGCATAATATTGAAGTTGGGCTAACTGGTCTGTAATTCCCAGGGATGTATTTTGGGCCCTTTTTAAATATTAGTGCTACATTGGCTTTTCTCCAATCCGCTGGTACCATTCCAGTCAGTAGACTGTCAGTACAAATTAGGAACAATGATCTGGCAATTACTTGACTGATTTCCCTAAGTACCCTCGGGTGCAAGCCATCCGGTCCCGATGATTTATTAATGTTAATTTTCCCAAGTCTAATTCTGTCCTCTGTTAGCCATGAGGGTGCTTCCTGTGATGTGTCATGAGGATAAGCACTGCAGTTTTGGTTACTAAAGCCCCTGATTCCCTCATGAAGACTGAGGAGAAGAACAAATTCAATACCTTCGCCATCTCCCCATCCTTTGTAACCAGATGTCCTTCCTCATTCTCTATGGGGCCAATATGGTCTGTCCTCCCTTTTTTACTGTTTACATACCGTATTTATCGGCGTATAACACGCACCGGCGTATAACACGCACCCCAATTTAGGAGGGAATTTTAAGGAAAAAAAAAACTTTTAGGAGGGAAGTTGAAGGGAAAAAAACTTACATTTAAATGCCCATCATTGCAGCCTTCCCAGTGCAGCCATGTTAGTGCAGCCATGTCAGTGCAGCCTTCCCCAGTGCAGCCTTGTCAGTGCAGCCATGTCAGTGCAGCCTTCCCCAGTGCAGCCTTGTCAGTGCAGCCATGTCAGTGCAGCCTTCCCCAGTGCAGCCTTGTCAGTGCAGCCATGTCAGTGCAGCCATGTCAGTGCAGCCTTCTCAGTGCAGCCTTCCCCAGTGCAGCCTTGCCCCAGTGCAGCCTTGCCCCAGTGCAGCCTTTCTTTCCCCTGTCCCTGCTTTGTGGGCTTCAAAATCGCCGACCGCGATTTGCAAAATGGCGCCGCCGGCGCCGAAATACACAGAGCCGGTCCTCGGCTCTTTCCGGCGGCTCTCGTTCACTTTCGGTTCCACTCGTAGTCCCGAGCGGAGCTATCCGAGTAGGTTCGGATAGCTCCACTCGGGACTACGAGTGGAGCCGAAAGTAAACGAGAGCCGCCGGAAAGAGTCGAGGACCGGCTCTGTGTATTTCGGCGCCGGCGGCGCCATTTTCAAATCGCGGTCGGCGATTTTGACAGCTCGGGATCGCAGGGGATCGGCGTATAACACGCACCTGCGACTTTCCCTTGATTTTAAGGGGAAAAAAGTGCGTGTTATACGCCGATAAATACGGTACTTAAAGAATTTCTTGGGATTTTTTTGCTCTCCTCCGCTATGTGTCTTTCGTGTTCTATCTTAGCTGCCCTAATTGCACCCTTACGTTTCTTGTTGCATTCTTTATAAAGTCTGAATACTGATGATGATGCTTCAACCTTGTATTTTTTGAAAGCCTTCTCCTTTGCTTTTACAGTGGCGACGGAAAGTATTCAAACCCCCTTAAATTTTTCACTCTTTGTTATATTGCAGCCATTTGCTAAAATCATTTAAGTTATTTTTTTTTTCCTCATTAATGTACATACAGCACCCCATATTGACAGAAAAACACAGAATTGTTGACATTTTTGCAGATTTATTAAAAAAGACAAACTGAAATATCACATGGGCCTAAGTATTCAGACCCTTTGCTGTGACACTCATATATTTAACTCAGGTACTGTCCATTTCTTCTGATCATCCTTGAGATGGTTCTACACCTTCATTTGAGTCCAGCTGTGTTTGATTATACTGATTGGACTTGATTAGGAAAGCCACACACCTGTCTATATAAGACCTTACAGTTCACAGTGAATGTCAGAGCAAATAGTTACATAGTTACATAGTTAGTAAGGTTTTATAAAGACACCAGTCCATCCAGTTCAACCTGAGTGAGTGTGGGTGTGTCTACAATTGTCCCTAACCCTGTACATCCCACACTCACATCAGTCCCTACCCTCAATCCAAGGTCCCCATTCATATACTAGGGCCTATATTGGACAGAAGCCAATTAACCTACCAGCATGTCTTTGGAGTGTGGGAGGAAACCGGAGTACCTGGAAGAAACCCACGCAGGCACAGGGAGAACATACAAACTCCAGGCAGGTAGTGTCATGGTTGGGATTTGAACCAGCATCCCTTTTTACTGCTAGGCGAGAGTGCTACCCACTACACCACTGTGCTGCCCAAATGAGAATTATGGGGTCAAAGGAACTGCCTGAAGAGCTCAGATACAGAATTGTGGCAAGGCATAGATCTGGCCAAGGTTACAAGAAAATTTCTGCTGCACTTAAGGTTCCTAAGAGCACAGTGGCCTCCATAATCCTTAAATGGAAGACGTTTGGGATGACCAGAACCCTTCCTAGAGCTGGCCGTCCGGCCAAACTGAGCTATCGGGGGAGAAGAGCCTGGGTGAGAGAGGTAAAGAAGAACCCAAAGATCACTGTGCCTGAGCTCCAGAGATGCAGTCAGGAGATGGGAGAAAGTTGTAGAAAGTCAGCCATCACTGCAGCCCTCCACCAATTGGGGCATTATGGCAGAGTGGCCCTACGGAAGCCTCTCCTCAGTGCAAGACACATGAAAGCCTGCATGGAGTTTGCTAAAAAAACACCTGAAGGACTCCCAAGATGGTGAGAAATAAGATGAGACCAAGATAGAACTTTTTGGTCTTAATTCTAAGCAGTATGTGTAGGGGAAAACCAGGCACTGCTCATCACCTGTCCAATACAGTCCCAACAATGAAGCATGGTGGTAGCAGCATCATGCTGTGGGGGCGTTTTTCAGCTGCAGGGACAGGACGACTGGTTGCAATCGAGGAAAACCTGAATGCGGCCAATTACAGGGATATCCTGGATGAAAACCTTCTCCAGATTTCTCAGCACCTCAGACTGGGGTGAAGGTTTACCTTCTAACAAGACAATGACCCTATGCACACAGATAAAATAACAAAGGAGTGGCTTCACAACAACTCTGTGACTGTTCTTGAATGGCCCAGCCAGAGCCCTGACTTAAACCCAATTGAGCATCTCTGGAGAGCATCTCTAAAAATGGCTGTCCACCAACGTGTACCATCCAACCTGACAGAACTGGAGAGGATCTGCAAGGAGGAATGGCAGAGGATCCCCAAATTCATGTGCGTGTAAAGGCAGGCAATCCAATACTTTTGACAATATAGTGTATATTGTAGCTGAGTCAAAAGAGAGATGCCAACTTTATTTCTTATATCAGATTTGTTCAATCTGGATTTTTAATAAGAAAAAGTCAAAAATTGAGTAGGCAGTGTTGGGCTTTCTTAATAGAAAGCCCAGCATGCTCTGCAAACCAGTAGTTATGGAAACACCCTGCGTGAAATGTTTATGAATTTACACTAGAAGTTAACATAGGTGTGAAAACAGTTTATATGCTTCTATAAAAAAAATACATGAAATGATGTTTGTAAAAATAACCAAAACTTCCTTTTAATGTGTCAAAATTATACCAATTAGAAGCCCAGTTTCTTTCCATGAAGTTCCATACTTTGTCACCTCTGCTATGTCACAGATGATGCAGCTTGACCAGTGGGGTGAATGTGTATGAACTACCCTTCTGGTCTGCAAAAGGGAGCAACAGCATACATCTATCAACACGTAACAAACATAATCACCAAGGTGAACTAAGGATAAAAAGTAAAATCTTTTTGATTACTATTTTCTTACAGTTCATGGAAATTCTTTACTAGTTGGCATCTTTATGAAAATAAGTATCAAATTTAAACTGAAAGGTCAGACCTGAAAGCAGTTCTCTCCTGTAGTGTTCCGTGATGGAACATCTCCATAGAAGAACAAGGATTGTACTTAAATCATATCTAAAAAGGATTCTAAATTATCTCTACCTTGTAATAACATGCTCTGAGCTTGTATCATTTCCTATCCTGTATGCTTGAAGAACGATTTAATTTGATGCAATTTTCCCTTCATTTTACTTTTTTTTGTCTGAAAAAGAGTGTGTAAGTAATATACCGTGAGACCAGGCAAGTGTAAAAGGAATTGAGTTTTCATTTCATTCATTTTCCATGTAACTATGCTGAGCTAACTGCAATATGACAAAATTTAGTACTGTCTTTCTAATGGAATTAGCTGTTGAGGGCTTTGGACATACAATACATCTTGCTCTGTTTTATTCAAAGGCAAGCAGCTCTGTTCTAAAAGGCTTAAATGTGTAATTTTCAATAAATGGAAGTTAGGTGCTACAGTAAATGATCACATCATTAAATCCTTCCCACTAAGCTCCAATGTCCATTTAATAGGGTCTGTATACTCGGGGGTGGGAAGGATTGGCGATCATGTGACCACTGTGATTGCCTGTCACAATGGTCACGTAATCGGGAGTCGGTCTTCCGAAAGTTAGGGGGGCCAAGAGCTGTCAAAGACAGCTCATTCTTTGTGCCGGGATTGTGCAATGAAGGTGCTCTCAGCACAGAAACATTGGCTGCCCAGTGATGTATATGTGCAGAGTGTGGGTATTAAAGCCCCCCCAGGTTAACATCTGAAAGTAAAGCTTTGGGAAACCTTAATCTTAACCTTACTTTATTTATTTTGCATGTGAAGATGAGCAGCTTTAGCGCTAATGTCAACGGGCTTTTGAAGACAGTCAAGTACACCTGGAATGATCTTAGGAACACTCAAAACAATTTCAACAGCAAGCTGCATTGGCCCATTGAAGCCTGGGTTACATGGGTCCTTAAAGTGGTTGTAAAGTCTCGATTCTTTTCTCTAAAAATAACAAACATGTTATACTTACCTCCCCTGTTGCGGTGGATTTGCACAGAGCAGCCCCGATCCTCCTCTCCTCAGATCCCACTTCTGTGCTCTTGGCCCCTCCCTCCTGTTGAGTGACCCCACAGCTTGCTATGGGGGCACCCAAGCCGAGTCACAGCTCCCTGTGTGCACTCAGACACGGAGCTGTGGTTCGGCCCCACCCCCTCTCTCCTGATTGGCAACTGACTTTGATTGACAGCAGCAGGAGCCAATGGTGCTGCTGCTGTGTATCAGCCAATCAGGAGGGAGAGTGGTGGATGGCCAAGACACTCGTGGACATCACTGGACAGATATGGGGCTCAGGTAAGTATTAGGGGGGCTGGGGCAGCTGCTGCACACAGAAGGATTTTTATCTTAACCACTTCAGCCCCGGAAGGATTTACCCCCTTCCTGACCAGAGCGTTTTTTGCGATTCGGCACTGCGTCGCTTTAACTGACAATTGCGCGGTCGTGCGACGTGGCTCCCAAACAAAATTGACGTCCTTTTTTTCCCACAAATAGAGCTTTTTTTTGGCGGTATTTGATTGCCTCTGCGATTTTTATTTTTTGCGCTATAAACAAAATAAGAGCGACAATTTTGAAAAAAAAGCATTATTTTTTACATTTTGCTATAATAAATATCCCCCAAAAATATATAAAAAAAACATTTTTTTTCTTCAGTTTAGGCTGATCGTATTCTTCTACATATTTTTGGTAAAAAAAATCGCAATAAGCGTTTATTAATTGGTTTGCGCAAACGTTATAGTGTTTACTAAATAGGGGATAGTTTTATGGCATTTTTATTAATAATTTTTTTTTACTAGTAATGGCGGCGATCAGCGATTTTTATTGTGACTGCGACGTTATGGCGGACATGTCGGACATTTTTGACACATTTTTGGGACCATTGTCATTTATATAGCGATCAGTGCGATTAAAAATGCACTGATTACTGTGTAAATGACACTGGCAGTGAAGGGGTTAACCACTAGGGGGCGGGGAGGGGTTAAGTGTGTCCTAGGGAGTGATTACTAACTGTAGGGGGATGGGCTGTGTGGGTGACGTCACTGATCTCTGCTCCGATGACAGGGAGCAGAGATCGAGTGACACTTGTCACTAGGCAGAACGGGGAGATGCTGTTTACAATGGCATCTCCCCGTTCATCCGCTCCGTGAGGCGATCGCGGGTATCCCTGCGGCGATCGAGTCCGCGGGACCCGCGACCCGACTCACGGAGCTCCCGGCCGGCGCGCGCACGCGTCGGCGGCGCGCACGCACGGGCACGGCGGGAAATTCAAATGGACGTACAGGTACGCCCATTTGCCCAGCCGTGCCGCTCTGCCGATGTACATCGGCGTGCGCCGGTCGGCAAGCGGTTAATGCATTGATAACCGCAGATGTGATCAAATAGCACCAGAAGAAGGCTCTATATGTTGGAAAAAAGGGCATTCATTTGATTTGGGTACCGCATTGCACGACCACGCAATTGTCAGTTAAAGCAACGCAGTGCAGTATCTCAAAAAATGGCCTGGTCAGGAAGGGGGGGTAAACCTGTTCAGAGCTGAAGTGGTTAAAGTGGTTCTAAAGCCTAAACATGTTTTACCTTAATGCATACCTTGCAATAAGGTAAAAACGTTTAGGCATCAGTATCCCCCCTGACCCCCCTCCCTTTTACTTACCTGAGCTCTTCATTTGATCCAGCACTGTGCATGTCTGCGGCTGTTCTCTCCCCTCACTTCTGGGTCTCACTGGCTTTGCTGGGGCACGGGGAGCCATTGGTCCCCACTACTGTTAATCAAAGACAGTGAGGAGGGAGCAGGGGGTGGAGCCGAGTCCTTCTGTCTGTGTCAATGGACACAGCAGGGGGGCTTGGGAGTGAGCAGGCACAAGTGCCACCATGGGAAGTGTCTTCCTTTGGAGGTACTGGATAGGAATGGGCCGAACACCCCTTGGTTCGGTTCGCACCAGAACATACCGAACAGGCAAAACATTTGGCAGAACACACAAACACAGTTAAAGTCTATGGGACACGAACATGAAAAATCAAAAGTGCTCATTTTAAAGGCTTATATGCAAGTTATTGTCATAAAAAGTGTTTGGGGACCTGGGTCCTGCCCCAGGGGACATGTATCAATGCAATTTTTTTTTTTTTTAAACGGCTGTTTTTTTCGGAAGCTTTAATTTTTTTATACTTAAAGTGAAACAACAAAAATGAAATATTCCTTTAAATATTGTTCCTGGGGGTGTATATAGTATACCTGTAAGGTGGTGTATTTTTCCCATGTTTAGAACAGTACCACAGCAAAATTACATTTCTAAAGGAAAAATTGTCATTTAAAACTGATCGCGGCTGTAATGAATTGTCGGGTCTCAGCAATATAGATAAAACTCATTGAAAAAAAGAACATGGGATCCCCCCCAGTCCATTACCAGGCCCTTTGGGTCTGGTATGAATATTAAGGGGAACCCCGAACCAAAATTTTTTTTAAAAATTGCGGGGGGGGTCCCCCTAAAATCCATACCAGGCCCTTCGGGTCTGATATGGAAATGAAGGGGAACCCTGCTCCAAAATTTTAAAAAATGGCGTAGGGTCCCCCAAAATCCAGACCAGACCCAGGTAAAGAGGGTGGGATGAGAGAGCGCCCTCCCTCCTGAACCGTAGCCCCCAAAGCACCTTGGTTGATGGGGACAAGGGCCTCATCCCCACAACCCTTGCCCGGTGGTTGTGGGGGTCTGCAGATGGGGGGCTTATCAGAATCTGGATGCCCCCTTTAACAAGGGGACCCCCAGATCCCGGCCTCCCCCCTTGTGTGAAATGGTAACGGGGTACAAGTACCCCTACTATTTCACAAAAAAAGTGTCAAAATGTTAAAAGCAACAAGACACAGCTTGGGGACAAGTCCTTTATTAAAAAAAAAAAAAAAAAAAATGTCCCACGATGTCCATTCATCTTCTTCATGCCATGACGGACCGAAAAAAAAAAGAAAAATACGCAACCGATCCTCCTCTATGGGAGGCTCCTGCCGTGTGATGCTTTATTGCCTTTGACAGTTCTTATATAACTGAGGGGGGACCCCGTCCCCCTCTGATGCATGGGGCGGGGTCACCTGTTTAGGTAACCAGGTGGCCCCGACCCCTCTGATGCCACGGGGAAGCCATGGGGAAGTTCCAGTGCGTCAGGGGGGGGCGGGGTCACCCAGGTACATCACCGGTTGGCCCCGCCCTCAGTTATATAAGAACTGTCAAAGGCGATGAAGCGTCACACGGCAGGAGCCTCCCACAGAGGAGGATCGGTTGCGTTTTTTTTTTTCAGCCCACCGCAGCATGAAGAAGATGAATGGACGTTGTGGGACATTTTATTTTTTTATTTTTTAATAAAGGACTTGTCCCCAAGCTGTGTCTTGTTGCTTTTAACATTTTGACACTTTTTTTGTGAAATAGTAGGGGTACTTGTACGCCGTTACCATTTCATACAGGGGGGGAGGCCGGGATCTGGGGGTCCCCTAGTTAAAGGGGGGTTTCCAGATTCTGATAAGCCCCCCACCCGCAGACCCCCACAACCACTGGGCAAGGACAAGGTGCTTTGGGGGGCTACCCCAAAGCACCCTCCCCATGTTGAGGGCATGTGGCCTGGCACAGTTCAGGAGGGGGGGACTCTCTTGTCCCACCCTCTTTTCCTGCAGCCTGCCAGATTGCGTGCTCGGATAAGGGTCTTGTATGGATATGGGGGGGACTGCTACGCCATTTTTAAAAAAAAATTTGGTGCATAGTTCCCCTTAAAATCCATACCAGACCTGAAGGGTCTTATATGGATTTTGGCGGGGACCCCTACGCCATTTGAAAAAAAAATTGGTGCAGAGTTGCCCTTAATTTCCATATCAGACCTGAAGGGCCTGGTGTGGATTTTAGGGGGGCCCCCCACGCAATTTTTTTTTTTAATTTTGGTTCGGGGGTTCTCCTTAATATTCATACCAGACCCAAAGGGCCTGGTAATGGACTGGGGGGGGTCCCATGCTCTTTTTTTCAATGAGTTTTATCTATATTGCTGAGACCCGACAAT
Organism: Aquarana catesbeiana; assembly: GCF_042186555.1. Lineage (NCBI taxonomy): Eukaryota > Metazoa > Chordata > Amphibia > Anura > Ranidae > Aquarana > Aquarana catesbeiana. The sequence continues at coordinate 244,125,032 of NC_133334.1, read as the reverse complement.
TCATTACAGCCAAGATCAGTTTTAATTTACAATTTTTCCTTTAGAAATGTCATTTTTCTGTGGTACTGTTTTAAACACGGGGAAAATGTGCCACTTTACAGGCATATACTATACAGGCATACTATAGACACCCCCGGCACAATATTTAAAGGAATATTTCATTTTTATTGTTTCACTTTAAGCATTAAAAAAATCACTGCTCCCGAAAAAACGGGCGTTTTTAAAAAATTTTTTTGCATTGATACATGTCCCCTGAGGCAGAACCCAGGTCCCCAAACACTTTTTATGACAAAAACTTGCATATAGGCCTTTAAAATTAGCACTTTTGATTTTTTATGCTAGTGTCCCATAGACTTTAACGGTGTTCCAGCGGCTTTTGAATTTGCACTGAACACCGCATATTGTTCGGTGTTCGCAGAACATCCGAACAACCAAAGTTCGGCCCGAACTTATGCTCGAGCCGAACCGCTCACCCATCCCTAGTACTAGACATAGAGGAGGAGCTAGAAGCGCTGGTGGGGGACCCGAGTAGAGGAAGCTCAGGGCTGTTGCTATTGCACAGAGCAGGTTAGTATAGCATATTTGTTATTTTTAAAAAAATACCTTTACAACCATTTTAATGCTGAAGTCTAAGCAATTTTTTTCCCCATGCAGTGGTGCTATGTCTGCAGAGATATAGTTACCTAATCCTCTGATCCTCCCAGCACAAGACTGTTCCAGAACCCCTGTGCTCCCGCAGTCTTGAATAGTGGACTGTTCCTGATGTCATCACACCCAGAGCAGGCTCCATAGACCAGGAACAGTCCATCGCTGGACCAGGGGGGAGTGTTTTTTCCAGAGGATCGACGAATCAGGTGAGTATAAACTTTCTGCTCACCTCAAGGCAAAACGAGCAGTTGACCCCTGCGGTGCAGGCGCAGCCCCATTGCAGGGGAAAAAATTAAATAAAAAAAGCTTTAAAGTGTGTCTAAAGTAAAAACAATTTTTTTTTGTGGCTTTGGATAGAGTAAGGAGTTTGTAGAACCCTTTTTAATTTTTGGTATAGCTAGTGATAGTACACTTTCTAGTGGTCCCATTCAGTTGGACCTGTTCTATAATAATAAAGATGTTTGCATCTTTGGTTTTATGTGTCAGGAACAAACCCCACTTGGGTTTCTCGATCACATTCATCAAATCACCATGGAATGTGTCAAGGTAAATATTGTCCAATAAAAGGATTGAAGGAGTAAACATTTCTGGAAACATCCTGTTCTAATTACATATTCCAATTCTATGGTGCCAAGTAGAGATGAGCCAAATGCACCAGGATTTGGTTTGGGCCAGGTTTACCAAACTTTACTGATATGTGGGTGTTGAATTCACATCCCACTAAAGTCAATAGATGCCACTAAACATAGATTCATTGGCATTTTGAGGCTGAAAGAAAAGGGATTGTCAAATAAATGGAATGGGGGACTGGGCACTGCATTGAGGAACATGTCCCAAAGGTCAAACCAATCAATATACGCTTATTGGAATTTTTTTACCAGAAATATGTACCAGAATACATATTGAAGATAAAAATCTCTCCTGCGCTCAGGTGTCTAGTTCCTCAAAGTGTGGTAGAACGAATACGTTCAGTGGTTTCTGCCGTCTTGCAGCCCTCCTCGGAATATTGGGTATTCACAGGCTGAAGAAAAAAAGAAAAAAGGAGGGCGCACCGACCTAGTGCATTACCACTGGTAAAATTTATTAAAGTGTAAAACAGCAAAGTATATACTCACAAACGAGCACGAATGACAGGCATTGACAATGCTACAGGTACGCAGTGCTGAGCATCGACAAACCAGGACCGGACATCAAGTGGATAAAGCGATGGCTAACACGTTTCGGGGGAGAATCCCCTTCCTCAGAGCCTAAGCGGGTAATGGCTGCTCACATGTATGGTCTCCTCTATAAATGCATGTACATGTGCATCCTGATCACCACCAGCACCAGCCCACACAAGGCATGCCCACCTGCACAAAAGTCACACCCACCTAGATAGTGGGGCCCTCCCTAGCTGCACCCAGTCACCATAGTAGCACCATGGGGATTGAGGCCAGTGACCCCACACATACATGGCTACAAAATATTAGGATAGATAGATCTTTCGCCGGTGGAACGCACGCCGCTTCGATATACAGGAAGTGCGGGTGTGTTTGCGCTCCACCAGCGAGTTCCAGCTAGCCCAGACGTCACATCCGCTTGCGCGTGCGCAGAAGAAGCGGCCCGGAAGTGCGGGTGTGTATGCGTTCCACCCGCTACTTCCGACTGCTGTAACGTCACCACTCACTGTAGCAGTGAGTGTGTGAATGCGTACGCATCCGGATTTGATGAGCACGCCCACGCTAGATGTATCTCACAGATCACCTCCCCTAGAGGCCCAGTTAGAAAATGGGATGGAACTTTGGTCTGAATAGGATAACTAGAGTGGGGGAAAGGGGAAGGAGGGCCGAAGTCAAATGCGCTGATGCTGTAAGGTGGCCAGGGCACACAGAACCATACAGAGGAGCCCAACCTTCTAGATCTTGGCCATTAGAGTGTAGCCAAATGCAGAATATATATGTAAATAAATATAAACAAGCATGTAAAACTTGTAAAATGTGTAAACATACATGTAAATTAAAATAAAATGGATAAATGGATAGACTATTAACCTTTAAATGATCCCCATAAACAAATGTATGTAAATATATATTTTCTAGAAGACATATATATAAAACCAAATGTATATACATATATATCTCCGTATACACATATATACATGAATTCACATATATATAAGAGAGTATAAAACTAAAATATGTAAAATCATTAAAAAGTAAACACAACACATGTGCGAGTGTACACGCGCATATCAAACCATGTGCACGTGTTCGTATAAAAACATCTAAAAAGTTATGACAAAGAAGAACCAGAGATCGACCACTAGACAATGGGAAGTCGAATTGCGACACCCCACCCATTAGCGATCTCTGGAATGTTCTCCAATCAAAAACAGATAATTCATAAAACAATAGAGAACCATGAAATCAAGCACCTGAAGTGGGTGCTACAGGAACATCTGGGGACTCTCCAGCACCATATACCCGCTATTAACCGGTAAATCGCAAAAAGTGAAAAGTAGGCTGGATGGAATAGCATATATGCTGTTGCAAATAAACATAAACAAATCTCACATTCTAAACTAAAAATGCTCGAAGGCTATCTATTTATAACATGAACTAACTATATACTGAAAGGAAGATCTCAACAAACCAAATGGGTACCCTCCCAATCTAACACACCAGTGCTCAAAAATTGCCACTATATGTGGGGGCCCAACCATCATGGACAGCTGAAAAGTCACATGGAAGCTCCAAAAAAAAAAATTAGACTACTGAAGGCAACAATAGTAATATTATTGTAATAACATTAATATTATTCAACATGGTGGACCTAAATATATCCCAGGGAAGGAAAGGCAGGCCCTACAGAGACTGCTCATGTCAAACGACACTATGCAGTTCAATTTCTTCTTTCAGGCCTTTCGGGGCCAGAGTCCCCAAGGTGAAGATTCAGTAGGCCTCTCTAGTGCACAGTAGCTGGTGCTTTTTTCCACTATCTATATCGTTGGGCATAGCTTCTATACCAAACACCCTGAGGCCATCTATACTACTGTCATGAACTTCCAAAAAATGTCTCGGTACTGAATATTTATCCTTCTCTGCCAGGATACTACTCCTATGTTCATTTATCCTGGTTCTCATTGGTCTTGAAATCCGGCCAATATACAGGAGGCCACATGGGCAAAGGAGACCATAGACCACATGTGGGGTGCCGCAGTTTTCTTCAGGATTGGATCTGATTCAAGAATCCTCCAATTCTTTTTGAAGATTTTTTGTATTAGTGGAGCCTTGTTATTAAACCTGGTGCAAAACCGTACTTGTAGCTGTTCCTCTTCATGGGGTTCTATCCTTCTTTCTCCCTCACCACCAGCATTATCGTACAACTTGAGGTATTTCTGGAAGGCTTCCTCAATATGTTCATCCTTGTATCCCTTCTCTTTGAACTTACTCTTTAGGACAAGACTTTGTTCCTCATAATCATGTTTCAAGGTGCACGTCCGCCTAAGTCTGCAGAACTGGCCAAATGGGACATTACGAATCCATCTAGGGTGATGGTGACTACGGGCATGAAGGTAAGAATTACCAGCACTTGGCTTAAAATGAGTTTTTGAATAAATACCTCCAAGCTTGTCTACTCGCAACTCCAGGTCCAAAAAGATCAGAGATATATCATTCACCACATGCGCGAATTAAATACCAAAGGAATTCTCTGCACAATGTGCTAAAAACCCATCTAGCTCTTCATCGGTGCCACTCCAGATTATAAGAACATCATCGATGTATCGTGTATACAGTACCAGATTACTTCCGAATGGATTATTAGCCCAAATGTAATTGAGCTCCCAGTATCCCATAAATAAATTTGCATAACTGGGAGCGAACCTGGCACCCATGGCTGTGCCCTTTACCTGCCTGTAGAATCCATCCATAAATATGAAATAATTATGAGTTAGAGTGAATTCAATACACTCATAGAGAAATTGTGCTTGTACAGGATTGAAGAGGTGTGCTTCTGCCAGATAGTGCTGTTAAGCCAAATTCATGCTGGATGGATGTGTACAAGGACGCTACATTACAAGACAGCCATCTATATCCTTTTTCCCATGTATAGGTACTAAGTATCTCCATGGCATGGCTCGAGTCCTTAATGAATGATGGCAGATTCATTACCAGCCCCTGGAGAAAATGGTCAATATAGCTGCCAAGGTTGCTAGTCAAGCTGTCCATTCCCATGATGATTGGTCTACCTGGGGGCTTCTCCATATCCTTATGTATTTTGGGGAGATGGTAGAAGTAGGGGACCACCGGATGTTTGGAATATAGGAATAGGTGCTCGCTCTTGGTTATAACCTGATTGACTAGTGCTCTATCGATAAGCTTTTTAAGCTCAGTATTATAGATAGCCGTAGGGTCCCAGGTGAGCCTTTCGTATGTACTATAGTCGCCGATCAATCTGAACGCTTCCTCCAAATATTGGTCTCTATCTTGTATGACCAAGCCTCCACCCTTGTCTGCTTTTCTAATTATAATATCAGAGTTTTTTCTCAGGCTGTTCAGAGGGCCATCCAAAAATGCTTCATGGCCCTTATTGTATTTCCAAGTATTGCTTCCACAAATCCTCCTGAACTCTTCCATCATACCACCTCATAGAAAGTGGGTATAAAATTAACCTTCTTCCAGTGGGGGTAGAAGCTCGATCTAGGTCTAAAATTGGTGTTAATGATTTCACCCTCAAAGGTCAGGGGGGAATCTCATTGGTGCAGTCATGGCTTCCTTCTATATATAGTTCCTCCAAAATCTTTAAAATTCCTTAGTCTAGAGGCTCCATAGAGGGAGATGAAACCGTCGTCTCAGGGTGATCGTCGACTATTCCATTGAGTTCCTTCAGCTTAAAGTGGCACTTCACAGTAAGATTGCGTATAAACTTGTTAAGATCGATAAAGAGTTCAAAAAGGTTTGGGGGGCTCTTTGGAGCATAGTTTAGCCCTCTTCTAAGCAACCTGAGTTCTGTTTCTGAAAATTCACATTTCGACAGATTAAATATTTTAATCGTAGAATGACTCTCTAATTCTTTGAATTCCTTTTTTTAAGTTGTTTTCCACCCTCCTCTACACCCTCTCCTCGTGGTCTTAATTGCCTCCGGGTGTTTAGGGGTGATGGTAGTCGAGAAACATTGCTTTTCTCCGCTGCAGGTACCATCTTTCCCGCAGCTCCTTCCACAAAAAAAGGAACCTCATCATTAGATTTGGATGCTTCAGTATTAGTAACATTCCCTCCTTCTCCCAATGGGTCATTGGATCTTAATCTTGTGGAGGATTCCTGTTTTTTCTTTGCTAATACATCTATCTACCGAAACGCGTTAGCCATCGCTTTATCCACTTGATGTCCGGTCCTGGTTTGTCGATGCTCAGCACTGCGTACCTGTAGCATTGTCAATGCCTGTCATTCATGCTCGTTTGTGAGTATATACTTTGCTGTTTTACATTTTAATAAATTTTATCAGTGGTAATGCACTAGGTCGGTGCGCCCTCCTTCTTTCTTTTTTTCTCCAGAATACATATTGGCCTTAATTGATTAAGAAATTAGATTTTTTTTTACATTTTATTATTATTATTTATTGGATATGTTTTATAGCAGAAAGTAAAACATATGTTTTTTTCTTTTCAAAATTGTCTGTCTTTTTTTGTTTATAGCACAAAAAATTTAAACTGCAGAAGTGATCAAATACCACCAAAAGAAAGCTCTATTTGTGGGAAAAAAAGGACATCAATTTTATTTGGGTACAGTGTTGCATGCCTGCTCAATTGTCAGTTAAAGCAATGCAGTGTCGTGTCTCAAAAAATGGCCTGGTCATGAAGGGGGTAAAACCTTCCAGAGCTGAAGTGGTTAAAAAAAAAATTCCCTTAAACACCATGCTTAGGGAATGCCTTTAACACCACCCAAATTGAAGCTTATACATGGTCTATGTCTTAGGGCAAGTAGCAGGGTAGAGGGAATGCATGGAAGGTGAGTATAAGTGGGACAGGGGTGGGATAGCTAGAGGCTCTATTGCCTTGCCCAGAATGGTCACAATGGAATAGACTCTTTAGGAGATACAAATAAAAAGCACAAGTCTAATGATTTACTAGAAGAATAAAAAATGATGCTATATTCTCAATCAACAATGAATGACTTGCAATTTGTCATACCTTCTATCTTCATTTGTCATTAGCTGACAATAGAAAACTTTCCTTGCGTACAAAAAAAAAAAATCAGTTGGACAGGAGAGACGAAATAAATGAATGTATTACAAACTCTGATTACATAATAATGATTTCCATTCAAAAACTGCCAGTGCTGTCACTTTTTTAGCCATGCGTATACAAAATATTTAACGTCAAGTGGGAAGAAACAAAATTAAATACAGACTGAATGGCAATGTGTTGAGAGGATCCTGTGCTTTTTTTAATGTCAGTTTGATTAAACCATACAATTACCTGTAATTAGACAACAGCTTTGTCATAGTGCACCAAATCTGTTTATATACCATTGTTATGGATGTAATCAAACATCTAAAATGTTGCACCGACCAATTACTCAAGTTTCCCTCATTTCCAGACTAAAAGAATAGCCCTTTGCTCAGTTTAAATTTGAAATTGAATCTGCTTATATTGTATTTTACATCCTCTGGTTCTACATTTCCCCCTCATCGACATGCTAATTATATATTTTTTAATAATATTACTGGTTCTCTGTTTTTCCTTATGCAATGGCTGGTGAAAGGGGTTGGCTGGGTATTATACATACACTATATTACCAAGAGTATTGGAACGCCTGCCTTTACACTCACATGAACTTTATTGGCATCCCAGACTTAGTCCGTAGGGTTCAATATTGAGGTGGCCCACACTTTGAAGCTATAACAGCTTCAACTCTTCTGGGAGGGCTGTCCACAAGGTTAAGGAGTGTGTCTATGGGAATGTTTGACCATTCTTCCAGAAGGGGTTTTGTGTGTTCTATCGGGTTGAGGTCAGGACTCTGCGCAGGCCAGTCAAGTTCCTCCACTTCAAACTTGCTCATTCATGTCTTTATGGACCTTGCTTTGTGCACTGGTCCAAATCATTTGGTGGTGTGGGGTTGTAATCATAAATATAATAAAAAACAAAATTGAAAATTGAAAAAAAAAATGTTTCTTTTTTTTAATACTGTTACCAGTCAGTGTCTACGATCACCACCACACCTGTTATATCATGACGCTGTACTGCACTGGTGACAGTATGAAAAAAAAAAAATAATAATTTCTTCATTTTTAAAAAACAAACTTCAAAAAACCTGCCATGCCTCTTACCAAAGACCTTGGACTGTCTACTTTCCAAAAAGGGGTTATTTGGGGGAAAGTTGTACTGTTCTGCCATTTTTGGGCCTCAAGAAAATAGATATTCCATCAGTATTTTAGGATTGATCATTTTTCAGATATATACCATAGTTTGTAGACTCTATAACTTTCCTACATACGAAATAATAAACACTAATTTGGGTTATTTTCACCAAAGTATTGTAGCAGAATACATTTTGGCCTAAATTCATGAAGAAAGATTATTTATTTGCAACATTTTATAACAGAAACAAAGAAAAACGTATTTTTTCAAATTTTTGGTCAATTTTCATTTATTTAGGAAAAAATAAAAAACCCAGTGATGATTAAATACCACCAAAAGAAAGCTCTATTTGTGTGAAAAAATGATAAAAATTGAGTTTGGGTACAGTGTTGCATGACCGCATACTTGTCATTGAAAGTGCAACAGCGCTGAAAGCTAAAAGTTGGTCTGGGCAGGAAGGGGGTAAAGGTGCCCGGTATTGAAGTGGTTAAATAACATACTTGGAGGGTATTTGAAAGCCTGAAAGTTTTATAGAACAATACAATTTCCATGGACACAGTCTCAGCGACAGTATGCACTGGATGGTATATTGTAAATGTGGCTGTGGAATTGAACTTTGAACATTTAGTTTGGCTTACATACAACAGCAGCACACCATTCAAATTCATTTCAGCTTGAAAAAAAAGTTTTTTTTTTTTAGCCTAGCTTTAGATACAACACATTCTTTTTTATCAATGGCTTTGACAAGCAGATAGAAATTGGTCTGTAGTTCACTGGCTGCCCTTGTTCTACAAAATGCAAAATCATCCTGCTGCTGGCCAATTTCTCTTATACTCTTATTAACCTCCCTGGCGGTATTCCCGAGTGTGAATTTTCAGTACCAAAGGTGGTAACCCGGAGACACACTCGGGATCGCATCGCAGGATCCAAGTACAGTTACTTACTTTGTCCCCAGGATCCTGCGATGTCTCCCCGCTGTGTGTGCAAGCCGTCCCCAGCTCGATTCATCACAGGGTCGGGCTCCGTTCCCTGCGAACGTTGTGACGCACGGGGATGGATCACGGCGCCAAATTCAAAAAGTGAAACACACACTTTACATACATTACACTGTAATCTTACAGATTACATTAGTGTATCAATTTATTTCACATCCCTTTTGTCCCTAGTGCTTTGTCCAGTGCCCTGCATGTAGTTTTATATTATAAAAACTGTTTTTTCTGCCTGGAAACTGGAGATTATCCGTAGCAACCAAAACCGTCCCTTTACATCAAAAGCAGTTTTAGACCAGCTAGAAAACAGCGATAGTAAATTAGAATCACTTACAGAATTGAGTGATAGCGATTTGTGGGGAAATTCGTCATCAAACACTGACAGTAATGACAGCGACAATTCTGCAGCTGAGCAAATTTCAGTGTTTTTGATTTGATTACATTATTGAATAATTTTTATTATGCTTATATTATTAATTGTTATAATTATTTATAGTTATTTATTATATTTTAGTTCATGATTTCGTGTTTCAAACTTTATCATACCCGGGATGTCTACTAGACTCTTGTTTGTACAGATTTAAGTGAGTTATTCCTAAGAATTACAGGCCTACAATATAAAATGCCAAATTTACATGCAAAAGAATTGTACCGCTGGGGAGGTTAAGGATTAAGTGACGGCAAAGGGAAGGATTGTGGAGCCCCTGCCGTGTTTTTATTTCTGTCTTTTTCCCCAATGGGAGATTCAAAGATTCACCCTCACTATATGTTCTGGTAACCATTGTCATATAGAGATTTGCTCTCATTTCCGGTTCCATTTCTGGAAAATTCTACCAAGGGGAAACAGAAAGGAGGGGGATATAGAAAGAAAACGAACTAACAGGTATTTGGCCATCCTTTACTTTATCCAAAACTGAAATAAATTACATTCACTTTAATTCTATCAATATATGATCTATAAATCTGAGCATTTTCAGCATTTTATGTTCATTCAAGCAAGAATTTTACCGATGAAGTGCAAAATTTTAACCACCATATGAAATTTCACAAAAAAAAAGTCAGTAGGAGAACAGCAAAAAAAAATTCTCAGTCTTATACTCCTACAATGTGCTGTCAATCCCGCTTGTTTACTCCCCCACCCCTTTGTTTCCTCTTATTCACAAAATATCCTTCTGCAGCAAAGTTCCTGTCTAAACTTATAATTATACCTTTTCTTACCTGATTTTTTTGTTTAGTTTTGTTTTTTGAGGTCTGTGGATCATTACCGAATAAATGACAATCATACTTTAGCACAAAGACAAGGCAATCACAACATTCAATGGAATCACAGTGTGTTATTGAAACAATTATTGTATTAATAGCATTAACAGCAAAGCTGATTCCTCTGCAAGTGGCCTCATAAACACAGCAATGCTCAGTAAGGAATTACAAAACTGAATTATTTATCACAGTAAACAAAAGGGAACATTTAAAGTGCCATGCTGTTGACTGCTTAATTCCCAAGAAAAGCAGAAGGAAGATGAGGCTGTTTGTATGATATATTTCAAACATAAGGATACATTCACGTCCAACTAGCAAAACCTTTTATTTTATTATTATTCTCTACTCTCTGCTCCCGATCAAGAAACATATAATAGGGTGAGCGTTACAAGGATAATTATATGTATATATGATAATGGTAAACAGATCAAATGTAAATGAGATTACTGGGTAGTGCTTAGTAATCCTTGCATACCCTAACCTACTTCTCTACCCCAAGGGTCACCCCTTATAAAGAATGTTGTCCCCATGTTGATAAAGACAAGAGACTCTTTCCCACAGCCTTGGCCCAATGGTTGCGGGGGGGGGGGGGCTGCAAACAGAGGGTTTATTGGAACCTGGAATCCCTCTTAAATATTAAGTGGCCCCCAGATACCATTCCCCCCCCCCCACGTGAATGAGAAAGGTAAGTACCCCTAATCATTAAAAAAAAAGTAAACAGTAAATAAACATACTAACACTTTTTAACAAGTCCTTTTTTTAATAAAGTCTCACAATGTACTGTTGTAAATCCATGATTTTGAACAAAGTGCTACTTATCACCAAAGTTGTGCTAAACTGCCCCACATCCCTAATAACAGCAAATTGAAAAAAGAAATTCCTATGGGTGGGACTTTGAACAGGGCAGATGGCAAATGAAGTGTGACGAAAGTATAAAAAAAATACATTTTTAATGAAAAATATCATAAAACTATGAGCACATACATAGAAAACAAATGCATAATAATCTGGAAATAAGAGATAATGCAATACATTGGAATTGTACAGACAATAATCGCAGAGATCTGCTGAATGAAAAGTAGATCCAACAGAAAACCCGACGCGTTTCAAAATTTGCCTGGGGTACTATTTCTTCATCAGGGGTATATGCGGTTTGTCACAGAACGTAAAAAACTTCGTACAAACAGTAGCACGTGCTGCTGTGTGGAGGAACCAGGGCTGTCTCTGCAAGCTTGAGTCTGTCCATATACCAGTTTTCCAGTGGTTGACCCCTCTCAGGGTCTTTTCAAGCACCCTGGCAGACAGACTCCCTCGTTTGGGGCACAGGCTCGTAGGTTCATGACCCCGGCTACCCCTCTCCGCTCACCTAGTTCATTGGCTCTCCTCCGACCAGAGGGTCACACTGAGTCGTCCTTTGTGTGGGACCTTTCCCCTTTCCTTAAGGCCTGCTTCTGGTAATGTTGCATTGGTTTGCCCTTTGGAGTTGAGGGCCTTCTGAGCCAACAGCTGCAATGTTCATCTTTTAACACTGTTCTGGATATGATGTAAATTCAACAGCTATACTGTTTGTACAACATTTTTTACGTTCTGTGACAAATCGCATATACCCCTGATGAAGAAATAGTACCCCAGGCAAATTTTGAAATGCGTCAGGTTTCTGTTGGCTCTACTCCTCATTCAGCAGATCTCTGCAATTATTGTCTGTACAATTCCAATGTATTGCATTGTCTCTCATTTCCAGATTATTATGCATTTGTATTCTATGTATGTGCTCATTATTTTATGAAATGTTTCCATTAAAAATGTATATTTTTTATACTTTCTTCACACTTCATTTGCCATCTGCCCTGTTCAAAGTCCCACCCAAAAGGAATTTCTTTTTTCAATTTGCTGTTGTAAATCCATCATCAATCACATCGTCTAGTGATGCAAATCCATGTTAATCATGATGAATGACATCAGCTGAAAGAAAAAAACCCTCCCCATGCTGTCATCAGTAATACAAGGGGCTGGGATGTCCATATTTGGGCAAAAACATTGACCAATTATGGCCATGTCTCAGCAAATGTACCACTTCCAATCAGGTAAATAGCGGCACTAAACCAAACTATAAGGATATATTAAAAAAAAAAAACACAACCTATATAATGTGACAAATAAAATATGTAAAAAAATGAATAACACCCAGTGTTACTAATTGCAGTGATTGCAATCCCTGGACCTAGTCACAATGACGAAAAGCGTAGGGACGTGGCAGTGTGGCAACTGGAAGTGACGCATCTTGGTCTACCAGAAGTGAAGTACAGGGAGAGACGAACCAGCGGCCGGGTGATACGCAGCTTGTCAGCTTCCTGACCATTGGAATTTGCTCACGACAGTGATGATGTGATTTCATCTCAAAGCTTTTATTTACTTTCTGGCATGTGAGTTTGATGTGAGACAATTGTTTGAATTAAAGTTGTTTTTAACTTATTAAACTATTGGAGCTTTCCTTTTTTCTCCCTCTGTATGAGATGTAATGCTTGACTCATATAAAACATGGCTTGGAGATTGCCGATGGTGAAATTACTAACCCTTGCTACTAGGGTTAAAATAGCATTTTGCTGAACATAAGAATGTGAGGCAAATTAATTTGGTAAGTGCATACCTTATGGGTAAGTGGTGACACGACAACACAAGGTGTGGTGTGAAGATTGCATGCCACAATAGAAGATTTATACAGAAATTTTCTTTTTTTGGGATTATTTAACCACTTCAATACCGGGCACTTATACACCTTCCTGCCCAAGCCAATTTTCAGCTTTCAGTGCTGTCACAATTTGAATTACAATTACGCGGTCATGCTACACTGTACCCAAACACATTTTTTTATCATTTTGTTCCCACAAATAGAGCTTTCTTTTGGTGGTATTTGATCACCTCTGAGATTTTTATTTTTTGCGCAACAAATAAAAAAGAAAATTTTGGGAAAAAAAAGGTTTTCTTTGTTTCTGTTAAATTTTTTTGTAAAAGAGTACGTTTTCTTCTTCAATTATGGGCACTGATAGGGCTGCAATGATGTGTACTGATAAGGTGGCACTGATGGGCACCGATGAGGTGGCACCGATGAGGTGGCACCAATGAGGTGGCACTGATGAAGCAGCACTGATGGGCACTGATAAATGGCATTGATAGGCACTGATATGCAGCACTGATGGGCACTCATAGGCGGCACTGATGAGTACTTATGGGTGGCACTGATAGGGGCACTGATGGGCACTGATAGGTGGGCACTGATGGGCACTGATAGGTGGCACTGATGGACACTGATGGGTGGCACTGATGACACTGATGGGTGGCATTGCTGGGCATCACTAATTTTTATTGTGCCATAGATGTGCCAGTCAGTGCCCATTGTGGGCACTGATTGGCATATGTGGATCAATAATTTTCACATGTGGATGGCTATGGGGGATGTACCTGGCCATCCACATGCTGGAGGCTTCCCTGGTGGTCCAGTGTGGGCATCCGAGGGGGGGCTGCACTGATAAACAATCAGTCAGGAGAGCAGTCGATCACCTCTCCTCTACTCGTGTCTGTCAGACGCGAGTGAGGAAAAGCCGATCACCGGCTTTTCCTGTTTACATCATAATCAGCCGTGATTGGACATGGCTGATCATGTGGTGAAGAGCCTCTGCCAGAGGCTCTTTACCGAGATCGGTGTATCGGTGTGTCAAGCTGACACACCATACCACCGATCGCCGCATGCACGCCCCTACGGGCGCGCGGTGGCTGTTATCCTGCAGGGCGTCATATGAGGCCCAGTCAGGATAACTGAACCACAAAAATAAAAAAGTGCAAAACCACAAAGTCCACATAAATATTTACTTTAACCACTTCCCGTCCGGCCTATATGAGAATGACGGCAGAACAGGAAGTGGTTAAAGTAAATATTTATATGGACTTTGTGGTTTTGAACTTTTTATTTTTTTCACATTTAACACTGGGTGTTATTAGTTTTTTTAGCATATTTTTTTGTCATATTATATATGTTGTACTTTTTATATATTTTTAAAGAGGCAGCAATCAAGATTAGGATTATAATTAGTATAATTTCTTCATTCTTAGCTAATTTTATCATTTTATTTGTGGCCCATAGGTGGGATTGGTGTACAATAGGTGACGTGTCACAATATTTTTGAAACAATTATGGCCATGGCCATTTGGGCAGTGATTTCATCAGTGACACAGATGGCAAAAAAAATATGACAATGGTTTTAACCCTTCCCTACACTATCTAAAATGAAACAGAATAAACGTTTTGGCTTTAGTTATACTTTAATGACGTATTAATGAATATACAGCTGCATTAATTTGAATCTTTTATATCCGCTTGGAGTTCAGCTTTATAATTAATATCATATTATGCATCAACCAAAGCAATTTGATTTTATTCTGCTGTAAATTATGTGTTTCCCTTCTATAATATCATTCCCTAATCCTTTCTCTACAATAATATCTTGCATTATTGCTGCCTTTTTCTACTACTTAAGTTAATCTGTCATTTGCTTCTCTTGGAACTATTTGTCTCACAGCAACTTGACATTTGTGCTTTCCAAATTAGCCTTTCAATAACCAAAAACTAATACATTAAAATCACCCTCTTTCATAACTACTGCACTAAAAAGCGGTTTCACGTCGACTGTTGGGACATGAAAGATGAGCGTGTTTAATCCCGTCTGTTGCCCCAGTTTTACTAAATAAACTTTAGGTTCTAATGAGTTGCTAAAATACCATATTTGTCACAAAAAAAAGAAAACAATTTAAGCAGATGGCAGTAAGATCTGATATAACAGGATGTGATTTCCTGGAACATTTACACTATGTGCAGATTCACAGAAGGCATCTGTGAGATGATATGTGATGTTCCTCCAGGACCCAGTACAGAAATGCCAATCTCACAAAACTCCATATTCACGAATTTGTGCTAAAGCCATCAAAATAAGGTCACATCCATAAAGAATAAAGAAGTACATATTGTTCTCAATTTTCAGCTCCTTGCAGATTATGGTGTACGTTTATAAAACTGAGAAGTTTTTTCACAATTCAGTTCTTGGCAGTTCTCAGAGGAAAATTATCTCCTCTGCAGCCGATCTATGAAATTGAGAACTTCAGTTCTCAGAGGTAGAACAGAGGAGAAGTGTTTCCTCTGAAAACGGCTGAGATAAGTGTAAAAGTGGGTGGGCTGCCTGTAATCTTGTGAGAAAATGTGAGATTACGGTGAAGCCAAGTTCAAAAAGTGAAACTTAAGTTTAAAAGAGCATGTAATTAACTAGGGAAATATATATATTCACATGTTTGTGTGTATGTATATATATATATATATATATATATATATATATACACACATATATATATACAGTGGGGACGGAAAGTATTCAGACCCCCTTAAATTTTTCACTCCTTTTTTATATTGCAGCCATTTGCTAAAATCATTTAAGTTCATTTTTGTCCTCAATTATGTACACACAGCACCCCATATTGACAGAAAAACACAGAATTGTTGACATTTTTGCAGATTTATTAAAAAAGAAAAACTGAAATATCACATGGTCCTAAGTATTCAGACCCTTTGTTGTGACACTCATATATTTAACTCAGGTGTTGTCCATCTCTTCTGATCATCCTTGAGATGGTTCTACACCTTCATTTGACCCCAGCTGTGTTTGATTATACTGATTGGACTTGAGGAAAGCCACACACCTGTCTATATAAGACCTTACAGCTCACAGTGCATGTCAGAGCAAATGAGAATCATGAGGTCAAAGGAACTGCCTGAAGAGCTCAGAGACAGAATTGTGGCAAGGCACAGATCTGGCCAAGGTTACAAAAAAGTTTCTGCTGCACTTAAGGTTCCTAAAAGCACAGTGGCCTCCATAATCCTTAAATAGAAGATGTTTGGGACAACCAGAACCCTTCCTAGAGCTGACCAAACTGAGCTATCAGGGGAGAAGAGCCTTGGTGAGAGAGGTAAAGAAAAACCCAAAGATCACTGTGGCTGAGCTCCAGAGATGCAGCCGGGAGATGGGAGAAAGTTGTAGAAAGTCAACCATCACTGTAGCCCTCCACCAGTCGGGGCTTTATGGCAGAGTGGCACGACGGAGGCCTCTCCTCAGTGCAAGACACATGAAAGCCCGCATGGAGTTTGCTAAAAAACACCTCAAGGACTCCAAGATGGTGATAAATAAGATTCTTTGGTCTGATGAGACCAAGATAAATTTTTTTGGCCTTAATTCTAAGCGGTATGTGTGGAGAAAACCAGGTACTGCTCATCACCTGTCCAATACAGTCCCAACAGTGAAGCATGGTGGTGGCAGCATCATGCCGTGGGGGTGTTTTTCAGCTGCAGGGACAGGACGACTGGTTGTAATCGAGGGAAAGATGAATGCGGCCAACTACAGGGATATCCTGGATGAAAACCTTCTCCAGAGTGCTCAGACTGGGCCGAAGGTTTACCTTCCAACAAGACAGTGACCCTAAGCACACAGCTAAAATAACAAAAGAGTGGCTTCACAATAATTCCGTGACTGTTCTTGAATGGCCCAGCCAGGGCCCTGACTTAAACCCAATTGAGCCTCTCTGGAGAGACCTAAAAATGGCTGTCCACCAACGTTTACCATCCAACCTGACAGAACAGGAAAGGATCTGCAAGGAGGAATGGCAGAGCATCCCCAAATCCAGGTGTGAAAAATTAGTTGCATCTTTCCCAAAAGGACTCATGGCTGTATTAGATCAAAAGGGTGCTTCTACTAAATACTAAGGAAAGGGTCTGAATACTTAGAACCATGTGATATTTTTTTTTTTAATAAATCTGCAAAAAATGTCAACAATTCTGTGTTTTTATGTCAATATGGGGTGCTGTGTGTACATTAATGAGGGAAAAAATGAACTTAAATGATTTTAGCAAATGGATGAAAAATTTAAGGGGATCTGAATACTTTCCGTTCCCACACTTGTATATAGTATATGTATTCATTTTAACCCACTGGTGCTGATATATTATGAAGAAAGAAGCCTTCTTCCTCTTTTCACACCAGCTTCTCTCCTAGATTCTCCACCTCTGAGCTGGTGAATCTGGAAGGGAGATATTTCAGTGTAAAAGCTGTGAGATCTTCAGATCTCACTTTTATAAACTGGCCGTTTGTGACAAAACGGTCCTGTACTGTGATGAGAAGCAGAGAACATGTTCTCTGCTCCTTATCTCAGCTATATAAACCGGTACACCCCAGAGATAACCAGAGATCAGCCGTGATCCTGAGGATCACGGCTGATCTCTGTTTTATAAACGGACACCTATACCATGATAATATTATGCATGATCTTCAATGGTATTTGACCAGAGCCACCCATCACAATATGATGCGGGGCTCTCATCCTAAAGTGACCCTAATGCTGTTCTAAGGTTACTGAATGGCAGGCACCCTAAAAAAGACAAAACTAAATACAAACCCATCTGGCAGGTGTCAAGGGAAGTATAAGCTTGCGTCTCTAAACATTGCTGTTATTTGATATTTTGGTGTCACTCAAATACACCACCACATAATGTGTTTCCTCTCAGTGACCTCATAATCACCACAGAACACTGTAGAGATGTAGGGGTAGAAAAGAGGGACATGCTCTCCTTTTTTGAAAAATACTTCTTCCACGTAACTTTGGGAATCGCAGTAATGTGTTCTTTGGCTACATACTTTCAAAAAGTTAGAAAGTAGGGTGTCCTTTTCCCCCGGCTCTACAATTTGCCTTAATTTAAAAACTGCAATTGCAGGGGCGTGGCCACGGCATGCAGGAGTGAAGACGTGCTCTCCTTGAGCTCCGTGCAGCCCGCTCTAAACAAGGCCTGATCAGCAGCATTAAAGGGGGCTTTATCACCCGCAACGATGCCCCCGAAACGCAAACCATCTCCTCAACCACAGCGGACCCCTCGAGGCCGGTCAGAATCGCTGGAAAACTACTTTTATGGGACTCGCAGAGGAACGGCAAGTACAGCCAAGATGGCGCCCGGAGGCCACGCTTCCAGAGCTACCTCCCCTATCAGCTCCCCACGCTTACCGCTACCTTCCCTGCCTCCCCCCTCCTCTCCCTCCGGATCGGACAGATCAGAAAGGCTCCCTGAAAGAGGAGATGCCTGGGGGGATAGAGACATTCGCTCCCATATACTCTCCCTTCCCACTAAAGACGACTTGGAGAAGTTTGTACACAGAGTGGAGAAGGCCATGAGGCAGGACATAGAGGACTTACAAGCTGACACAGCACATCTAGGAGGGAGAGTGGAAACGCTGGAGACACAGTGGGAAGAGACTTCTCCCACATTACAAGCCCTTACAGACCGCTGTAAATCGCAGGATCGCAGGATTGAAGCCCTGCTTGACCAAATGGATGATGCTGAGAACAGGAGCAGAAGGGTTAACATACGCATCAGAGGCCTACCTGAGGCCACAGGTCAGAGAGATATTGTTCCTACCCTGCAGGGGGTCTTTAAACAAATACTAGGCCGCCAGGCGCCAGAACATATTGAGATAGACCGGGCACATAGAGCCCTGAGACCTCCATCTGAAGACCCTGACAAGCCCAGAGACATTATCTGCAAACTGCATAAGTATTCTCTTAAGTAGGGATGAGCTTCGAGTTCGAGTCGAACTCATGTTCGACTCGAACATTGGCTGTTCGCAAGTTCACCGAACAGCGAACAATTTGGGGTGTTCGTGGCAAATTCGAATGCCGCGGAACACCCTTTAAAAGTCTATGGGAGAAATCAAAACTGCTAATTTTAAAGGCTAATATGCAAGTTATTGTCATAAAAAGTGTTTGGGGACCTGGGTCCTGCCCCAGGGGACATGGATCAATGCAAAAAAAAGTTTTAAAAACGGCCGTTTTTTCAGGAGCAGTGATTTTAATAATACTTAAAGTCAATCAATAAAAGTGTAATATCCCTTTAAATTTCGTACCTGGGGGGTGTCTATAGTGTGCCTGTAAAGGGGCGCATGTTTCCTGTGTTTAGAACAGTCTGACAGCAAAATGACATTTTGAAGGAAAAAACTCATTTAAAACTACCCGCGGCTATTGCATTGCCGACAATACACATAGAAGTTCATTGATAAAAACGGCATGGGAATTCCCCAAAGGGGAACCCCGAACCAAAATTAAAAAAAAAAAATGACGTGGGGGTCCCCCTAAATTCCATACCAGGCCCTTCAGGTCTGGTATGGATATTAAGGGGAACCCCGGCCAAAATTTTTAAAAAAAAATGACGTGGGGTTCCCCCTAAATTCCATACCAGACCCTTCAGGTCTGGTATGGATTTTAAGGGGAACCCCGCGCCAAAAAAAAAAAAAAAACGGCGTGGGGTCCCCCCAAAAATCCATACCAGACCCTTATCCGAGCACGCAACCTGGCAGGCCGCAGGAAAAGAGGGGGGGACAAGAGTGCGGCCCCCCCTCCCTCCTGAACCGTACCAGGCCACATGCCCTCAACATTGGGAGGGTGCTTTGGGGTAGCCCCCCAAAACACCTTGTCCCCATGTTGATGAGGACAAGGGCCTCATCCCCACAACCCTGGCTGGTGGTTGTGGGGGTCTGCGGGCGGGGGGCTTATCGGAATCTGGAAGCCCCCTTTAACAAGGTGACCCCCAGATCCCGGCCCCCCCCCTGTGTGAAATGGTAAGGGGGTACATAAGTACCCCTACCATTTCACGAAAAAAGTGTCAAAAATGTTAAAAATGACAAGAGACAGTTTTTGACAATTCCTTTATTTAAATGCTTCTTCTTTCTTCTATCTTCCTTCATCTTCTGGTTCTTCTGGCTCTTCTGGTTCTTCTGGTTCTTCCTCCGGCGTTCTCGTCCAGCATCTCCTCCGCGGCGTCTTCTGTCTTCTTCTCCTCGGGCCGCTCCGCACCCATGGCATGGGGGGGAGGCTCCCGCTCTTCTTCTCTTCTTCTTTTCTTCTTTTCTTCTCTTCTTCTCTTCTTCTTCATTTTCTTCTCCGGGCCGCTCCGCAATCCATGCTGGCATGGAGGGAGGCTCCCGCTGTGTGACGGCGCTCCTCGTCTGACAGTTCTTAAATAACGGGGGGCGGGGCCACCCGGTGACCCCGCCCCCCTCTGACGCACGGTGACTTGACGGGACTTCCCTGTGGCATTCCCCGTGACGTCACAGGGAAGTCCCGTCAAGTCACCGTGCGTCAGAGGGGGGCGGGGTCACCGGGTGGCCCCGCCCCCCCGTTATTTAAGAACTGTCAGACGAGGAGCGCCGTCACACAGCAGGAGCCTCCCTCCATGCCAGCATGGATTGCGGAGCGGCCCGGAGAAGAAAATGAAGAAGAAGAGAAGAAGAAAAGAAAAGAAGAAAAGAAGAAAAGAAGAAGAGAAGAAGAGAAGAGCGGGAGCCTCCCCCCCATGCCATGGGTGCGGAGCGGCCCGAGGAGAAGAAGACAGAAGACGCCGCGGAGGAGATGCTGGACGAGAACGCCGGAGGAAGAACCAGAAGAACCAGAAGAGCCAGAAGAACCAGAAGATGAAGCAAGATAGAAGAAAGAAGAAGCATTTAAATAAAGGAATTGTCAAAAACTGTCTCTTGTCATTTTTAACATTTTTGACACTTTTTTCGTGAAATGGTAGGGGTACTTATGTACCCCCTTACCATTTCACACAGGGGGGGGGCCGGGATCTGGGGGTCACCTTGTTAAAGGGGGCTTCCAGATTCCGATAAGCCCCCCGCCCACAGACCCCCACAACCACCGGCCAGGGTTGTGGGGATGAGGCCCTTGTCCTCATCAACATGGGGACAAGGTGTTTTGGGGGGCTACCCCAAAGCACCCTCCCAATGTTGAGGGCATGTGGCCTGGTACGGTTCAGGAGGGAGGGGGGGCCGCACTCTCGTCCCCCCCTCTTTTCCTGCGGCCTGCCAGGTTGCGTGCTCGGATAAGGGTCTGGTATGGATTTTTGGGGGGACCCCACGCCGTTTTTTTTTTTTTTTTTGGCGCGGGGTTCCCCTTAAAATCCATACCAGACCTGAAGGGTCTGGTATGGAATTTAGGGGGAACCCCACGTCATTTTTTTTTTTTACATTTTGGCCGGGGTTCCCCTTAATATCCATACCAGACCTGAAGGGCCTGGTATGGAATTTAGGGGGACCCCCACGTCATTTTTTTTTTTTAATTTTGGTTCGGGGTTCCCCTTTGGGGAATTCCCATGCCGTTTTTATCAATGAACTTCTATGTGTATTGTCGGCAATGCAATAGCCGCGGGTAGTTTTAAATGAGTTTTTTCCTTCAAAATGTCATTTTGCTGTCAGACTGTTCTAAACACAGGAAACATGCGCCCCTTTACAGGCACACTATAGACACCCCCCAGGTACGAAATTTAAAGGGATATTACACTTTTATTGTTTGACTTTAAGCATTATTAAAATCACTGCTCCTGAAAAAACGGCCGTTTTTAAAACTTTTTTTTGCATTGATCCATGTCCCCTGGGGCAGGACCCAGGACCCCAAACACTTTTTATGACAATAACTTGCATATAAGCCTTGAAAATTAGCACTTTTGATTATTCATGTTCGTGTCCCATAGACTTTAACGGTGTTCGCATGTTCAAACGAACTTTTTTCCTGTTCGCATGTTCTGGTGTGAACCGAACAGGGGGGTGTTCGGCTCATCCCTACTCTTAAGGAACAGATCATGACTCAAGTCCGCGGACTCAGACATGTGGATTTTGATGGAGCCAAACTATCTTTTTTTACAGACCTCTCCAGATGCACGCTGATGCAGCGTCGTGCCCTCAAACCACTGCTGGCGGCCTTACAGGATGCTCAACTGCCATATAGGTTGGGATTCCCCTTCAGCCTATCTGCAACTAAAGACGGTAAACAATCTACACTGCGGAGCAAGGCTGATTTACCCCACTTTCTGGAGTCTCTTGGACTGCCGCAAGTGGACATTCCAGACTGGAGGACCTCGCCGGAGATACCCCTCCCAAACCGCCCTGAACAGTGGCAAGCGAATCGTCGCAGACGACACCGAAGATCCAGGAGAGGCCCCCCTGCTCAGGCATCCCACCCTCCATCCCCTCAAGGAGAAACCTAAGAAGCAGAACTTTTCAACATGGGTATCCTAAATGTCCCCTGGACGTTATTTTCTCTTTGTTTTTTTTCTTTGTCACTTTTTGACATCCCCCCCAGCTGCTGATTCATCATATGCACTTGGTATTGAGATGCAATTTTTGTGCCCAACACAATGAGCGGGTTTCACCACGGTCTCACCCCCCGTGCTGTTTCACTTACCTCCAATAGGTCAACTCCTAGGAGTTTTGTTCCCGTATTGGGAATTGGCGCTGCTTGCTGACCCCCTCCGCTCCTTCTTACTGTGGGAGGGGTGGGGGTCACCGACCGGTGGCAAGGTTGCACTTTTCCCTAATTTTAGGGCTTTTGGTTTTTCTATGTTTTTTTTTTATGACTGTTTTTTCTTATATGTTTATGTTTTTTACACCTGCAATAACCTTGGTTTATTTCATAGGCACATATTGGCGCTTAATGTGTCCCTCAGGCTACATCCTGACGATAAGATTACGCTTTGGATCAATCCCCCTCTGGCTGACAGAATGGCGACCCTCCCCTATACTCTTCTACTATGGCTGATCTAAAAATCGGGTCCTACAATGTGCGAGGCCTGGGATCACCCTCCAAAAGGGGTAAGTTGTGGCTTGAGATGAAACGTTCAGGTGCACATGTGTTTTTTTTGCAGGAAACTCACTTCAGTGCTGACTCGGTCCCCCGGCTCCCCACACACATATATCAGTCCTGGTTTCTTAGCAACTCCCCAAGACCTAAATCTGGAGGTGTTGCCATTGCGATACACAAAAATTGCCCTTTTGTCCTAACGGATCAACTCATAGACCCCCATGGCAGATATGTGCTCGTCAAGGGCTCCATTTATTCCCGTAGGTTCACGTTTGCAGCTGTGTATGCCCCAAATAACAAACAACTAACCTTTATAGACTCTATCTTAGATACCCTGACCTCCTTTAAAGAAGGCCAACTTATAATGGGAGGGGATTTCAATGTCAGCCCCGACCCACAGATAGACACTTCTTCCAGTCGCTCGGCCCACTCCTTTGCCTTTTTGAAACACTTCAGGAAAACACTACAGGCACACCATTTAGTGGACTGCTGGAGGCTATTACACCCAGTAGATAGAGATTATAGCTACTTCTCAGCTACACACAATGTCTACACTCGTATAGACTTACTACTAATGGACCAATACTCCCTAGACTCCCTGTCTGGTGCTTCAATTGGCTCCATCACACTGTCGGACCACGCTCCGGTCTTCATCTCCTTGCGGCCCTTGTCTGCGGAAGCTCGGACATGGAGCTGGCGCCTAAACGAATGCATTTTGGATGATGCGGTAGCACACAAACAGGTCCTAGATGCCATCTCTCTATACTTTGATGGGAACACAACTGGCGAGGTGGGCATGGGCTCGGTGTGGGAAGGACATAAAGCGGTTATCCGAGGGGAGCTAATATCTCAGGGATCAAGATTAAAGAGGGCTAGAGAAGGGGAATTGCAGGACCTATTAAGGAAGATTCAAAAAACAGAACTGATACACAAACGACACATAACCCCCACAGTCACCTCAGAATTACAGACCCTCAGGCAGGATTTGTCCAGACTACTGGATGCCAGGATTAGGGCACGAATGAGGCATGTAGCACACAAATTCTATGAATTTGGTAATAAGTGTGGGCGACTATTAGCGAGAGCTCTTAGGCCCCAACGGACTTCAGGCCATGTACACAAACTGACTTCGACAACAGGTGCACCGGTTGTGCACTCCTCAAAAATAGCCCACGCCTTCAAAGAATACTATGCTCAGCTATATCACCTCCCGAGCACAGTATCTGGTCTAACGGATACCCAACGGACTGACCGTATTGCACAATACCTTACAGAAGCCCAATGCCCACAGATGGCGGCTTCCATCAGTAAACAGCTGGATATACCTGTCTCCCTTTTGGAAATTAAGACTGTGATTAAAGATCTCCCCAATGGGAAAAGCCCGGGTCCAGACGGCTATACTAACGCATACTATAAGAAGTACTCAGAAGTACTCTCGGAACCCATGTGTGCTTATTTTACGGCCTTGGCTTCCGGTACGGTGATGCCTAAGGAAGCTTTGATGGCGCATATCACAGTCCTTCCAAAAGAAGGGATAGATCATTCCACGCCAGGGAACTATAGGCCGATATCCCTTTTAAACACTGATGTCAAAATCCTAGCAAAAATTCTGGCCAATAGACTCAAACCGATCCTTCCGTCACTTATACACCCTGACCAGACGGGATTCATAATGGGTAGGGAAGCCAGTGACAACTCCAATAGAGCACTCCAACTGATACACTGGGCAGAGTCTTGGACCACAGCACATCCTCGTCTCTTGCTCTCTACAGATGCCGAAAAGGCATTCGATAGGGTTGATTGGACTTACATGAGGGCAGTGCTGACCAGGCTTGGCCTGGGCCCCAGCATGCTATCATGGATATCCTCCCTGTACAGCTCTCCAACAGCTAGAGTAAAGGTAAATGGTTTACTGTCAGACGCCTTTCCAATACATAATGGGACACGCCAGGGGTGTCCTTTATCCCCTCTGATCTTTGCTCTGACATTGGAGCCCTTGCTAAACAAAATATGCCTTAATAGGGATATCAGGGGCTTCACCGTGGGGCCAACTGAACATAAGCTTTCCGCCTACGCGGATGACGTCTTATTCTACGTCTCGGAGCCCCTCATATCACTACCTAACATCATGGCAGAATTGAAGGAATTTCACTTGTTATCTAACTTTAAGATCAACTACAACAAATCTGAGATCTTGGCCCTAAATATACCCATAGCTTTACGTACACAGCTGCAGACTGCCTTCTCGTTTACGTGGTGCCAGACTTCCCTGAAATACTTGGGGATATACCTGCCCACGCAGTGTTCCCAGCTCTATACATGTAACTACTCACTACTGCTCACTAACATCAGAACAGACCTAAAATCTTGGAATAGAGCTGCATTCTCATGGATGGGCCGAGTCAGCATTTTGAAGATGAATGTGCTACCCCGCATTTTATTTTTCCTGCAGATGGTGACCATCGCCCTGCCTAGGACTTTCTTCTCAACCCTCAACAGCCTGTTTATACAGTATATATGGAGTGGGAAGTGCCCCAGATTAGGCCTTCGCACGATACAACGCCCTAAAGCAAGAGGGGGAATGGGGGTCCCAATGATACGCAAATACTATGAGGCTATAGCCTTACAGCGTATTTTGGATTGGTATCACAATGTCTCCCTGAAACTATGGGTCCCGCTCGATAAATTCCTAGCTGGCCGAAATCTTTCACATGTACCATGGGTTCCCAGGGAGAACAGAGGTCTGTCAGTGCTGGTCTCTCCTATGGCCTCACACACCTTAAACGTGTGGGATGCCTTGAATAGGAAAGGGAAGCTCGCTCCGGCGACTTCCCCTCTGGCACCCCTGGGTGGCTTCCCCTGGTTCATTCCGGGGGAACACCCATCTTTTTTCCGTACGTGGACAGCTGATGGAGAGATCAGATGTGGCAGATTTGTTCAGGATCAAGGTCTACTACCATTGGCTAAGTTGAGGGAACTGTTCGGCCCATTCCCAATGGACGAATGGCGGTATAGACAGCTTAAACATTTTATTGATAGCTTACCACAGGGGGTTCGTTCCCCCACGGTAGCATCACCTTTTGAACGATTATGTATGTCATCCTCTATCACCCCCCATGCGATCTCAGTGTTATATGAGCTACTACAATCTTCACAGGAAGAGGGAAAACTGGGATTTATTAGGGAGTGGGAGAAAGATCTTAACCACACCTTTACAGAAACTCAATTAGAACATCTTTTCCGCCTTACCCACTCGAGCACTGTTGACACCAAAATGCAAAAAAACAGCTATAAGGTTTTGACCAGGTGGTACAGGGTCCCCACTAAGCTCACTAAGATCTATCCGTCTCTTTCCGCCGCATGCTGGAGGGAGTGCGGGCTTCGGGGTTCATACCTCCACATTTGGTGGGAATGCCCCAAATTACGACCATTCTGGTTGGACATACATACTCAAATTAAACTCATCTTAGATGTGGAACTCCCAGACTCACCACTGGAATCCTTACTGCACTTCCCTACCATTCCTCTTGGCCAGTATCGAAAGTCAATTTTACCACACTTACTTAACGCAGCTCGAAGGCTGATCCCTATACATTGGAAAAAGCCTCAAATACCCACACGTGCCGAATGGATAGGGTTGGTTGATAATATTATGGCTGCAGAGGAATGGATGGCGAAGTGTAAAGACAAATACGAAAAGTTTTACTCGATATGGGCCACATGGATGCACTACACAGGTCAGGGGAAGGTGCCAGCCAGAGGATCTTCTCAGATACAGAACCCCAATTGATCCTCACGCCCGAGGTTGTTTTTTGACAGATATTGAAGTAACTACCAACAGGTGACTGATGCACAAACGTGCCCTAATAAGCCCAGAGCAGTTCAGTATGGTTGAATATGATAAGAGGTGTAACATTTCCTTTTCTTTTTCGCTCTCCCTTTGTCCCCCCCCCCCCCTTCTTCCCTTTTTTCTTTTTTCTGTTTTTTCTGATACTTTCATTATTATAAAAAGAATGATCACAGTATGTTATGGCTTACATCAAGGTTTATGACCTGGCGTTCGGCCTGGTCTCAGGTACTATGGGTTCCAGTTAAAACCCATACAGTTGACTGATGGTTATAGTCTTGTTCTGGGATCTTCCATCTGGGTGCAATAGGGGTGATCAATGGTTGTGTGAATTTATAAGTGTTGATTAGATGACAATAAATATCCCCCTACCATATTGCCCCTGATGTGTGTAAGATCCTGGGTAATACACATATTCATTTGATACATAACACCCTCTCATGTAATTCGTACATACTTCGTATGTATTAACTGTTATGCTATGTCTTTCTGTATGTTTTTCATGGAAATATCTTTAAAATAAAGATTATAAAAAAAAAAACTGCAATTGCCATATGAATTTACATACTTTCCCCAGGTATGTATGGCATCATAAAATCTTTTGGAACTGCCACAAAACCTTGTGGACCATGGGCAGAGGTTAGCAGAAAGGAACTACACACCTTTGCCACACCTTGATTTCAACATACGAGCGGTCTTCAAAAAGTTTTTGCACTTTGTTATATTTAATAGAGTTTAAAAAGTGCAGACACTTTTTGAAGAACCCTCATACTAATAAAATATCTCGACATAACATCAGTGATCAGGACTGTAGCTTCTCTACCAGTAGCTATTGGTGCCCCTCAAAGTAGCATAGGCATGAGCCATGCATCATCCTTCCCAGTTTTGAAGTGTTTAAGATATTGAATACTTAAGACCAATATTAGAACAATGTTTTGATGGTCTTGTCTGACTCATGGATACTCTTGTCTTGGGTCTCAAAAAACTTGGAATGGGAAGCCCTTAGGATTTTAATGTGCCTTGCCCATTGGAATTTCATGATGCATTTAATATTCAATGGCTGAGGGGTTTACTTTAAGTACTGAAGTTTCTTTTGAAGTGGATAGCATTTCTTTGTAAATAGTTATGAATGCATTCCAGGTTAGCTCAAGCTATAAACAACAATTACTTGTTAGTGGGACTTATTCACAACCATGTTTTCTAACTGATATTCCATATAATGAATCTATAAAGTTTCTTTAAGCCTTGCACACACATGACAAAAAAGCACATCACCAAGAAAACACAAATTAAATACCTTTTTTTAAATACATTTTAGATTTTATTGATGTATCTTGATGTCTCTTTAATTTGGGACACTGTTCCTGACGTTGTCACAGAAAATATTTGGGTTTCATTAATTTTTATCTCCATCAAGTTAATCCACTCCCAATCTTTATCTTTGTAACCATTTGGTTGACTTTTATACTTGTATTCATGACCATGTCCTGAACTCGGACTAGTAGCCTTGAACTAAACACTGATGTGTATCCTTTGCGTCAAAGTCTGGAATTTTCATATATGAGAAAGGGTGAGTATCTCTTCTGAGTGCCATTTATATCCAATCACCTGGCACCATTACAAATCCAGTAATAAACACAAGTATATGTGTCAGGAGGCACAAGCCGCCTCCGTCCGCCGGGCTCCACGGCGCATGCGCGGAGGACTCACGCTGCGCCGTGCACTCGTTCGCGGCCCTGCCGTGCGGCGCGCGCGGGTGCACGGCGGTCCCCGTGTGCGCGCCGTGGCCGTGCGGGTGCCCGGCGGCGCGTCACGCTGACGCGCTCGCCGGTGGGCTACTTCTGACGGCTCCAGCGCCCAGTCGGGTTGCTGGTTAGTCGTCAGCTGTGCCCTGTCCTGTACCCTGCAAAATTACCTGTTCCCTGTGATACTCTCTCTCTGACTGCTGTTAACCCCAGACCTTTGCTAAGTTAAAGGATACTCTCTCTGCTTGCTGGATACCCTGACCTCTGCTACGTTTAAAGGATACTCTCTCTCTGCTTGCTGGATACCCTGACCTCTGCTACGTTTAAAGGATACTCTCTTTCTGCTTGCTGGATACCCTGACCTCTGCTACGTTTAAAGGATACTCTCTCTCTGCTTGCTGGATACCCTGACCTCTGTTACGTTTAACGGATACTCTCTCTGCTTGCTGGATACCTCTGACCCCTGCTTGTTTTACGGATACCCCTTGTCTGCCAGATACCCCTGATCTCAGCCTGTTACACGGACTTGCTCTAGCCAGTTACCCCAGTATTCAGCTAACCTCTTGTTTGCAGCTTCTCTGGTGTCTGCAGTTACACGGACTTCCTCCAGGAATCCAGTCCCTTCCGGAAGCCCGTGCCTCCGCGTGCCCCCAACTCCTGTATCACCTCCAGGGGTCGGGTGCGCGTGGTCGTAAGGGCGAGCCGCTCTCGGCATCTCGGCCTCGGTGAGTATAGTCTCCTGACAGTACTAACCAGCCAGATGTCTGAGGCCGACAGAGCGCGCTCTCCTTTGGAGATCCTGTGCCAGCAGGTCTCCACCCTGGCCGACTCAGTCCAGAAGCTACAGGAGGGGTATGCTCAAGTGGACAGCCGCCTCCAACAGATTGCGGGAGTTCTTCCTTCCACCACTGCAGCTCCGGCACCCAGCAATGAAGGGGCACTCCCCCAGGCCGCCGCCAGCCCTACTGTTGTCATGGCACTTCCTGAACCCAGGGTCCCTACGCCCGAACGGTTCTCTGGAGACCGTAAAAGATTCAGGTCTTTTAAAAACGCCTGTTCGCTATACTTCGCCCTTCAACCCCGGACATTTGCATCAGAGATCGTCAAAGTGGGCTTTGCTATTTCACTGCTGTCAGAGGAACCTCAGGCCTGGGCTCATGGCTTAATGGAACAGGGAAGTCCTATGCTAAATTCCATAGACACCTTCTTCGAGGGTATGTCCCAACTATATGATGACCCACAACGGAAGGCTACCGCTGAAGCCACTCTCCATCACTTGTCCCAAGGAAAAAGACCTATCGAAGATTATACGGTGGAATTCCGCAAGTGGGCGGCCGACACAAATTGGAACGAGCCGGCTCTCCGCTACCAGTACCGTCAAGGCTTGTCTGAACTCCTAAAAGATGAGTTAGCCAGGATGGAGACCCCGGAGACCTTGGAAGAGCTTATTCAGGCAGCCACGAAGCTGGATAGGCGCTTGCGAGAACGTCGCTCGGAACGGTTTCAGGGTCCACGTCCTACGTGGACGCCATTCAGAACTCCACCCACGCCACCACCATCTGCTACAACACCTCCTGAAGCTGAGCCCATGCAGCTAGGCCTGGTCCGGGCCCCGCTAACTTCGGAGGAGAGGCAACGCAGACGGCAGTCCAATCTGTGTCTGTACTGCGGGGGAGCGGGACACTTCCTGCGCAATTGTCCAATAAGGCCCAGTAAGTTCCTTCAGCCTAGATTAATGAATCATCTGGATAACAATGCTCCAAAATCTTATGTGATGTTGTCTGTTTCCTTGCAGCTGCCGGAAGGGGAGTCTCGCCTACCCGCCATCATTGACTCAGGGGCCTGTAGCTGCTTCATGGATGCAGCCTTGGCCCGTAGCCTCCGTATTCCCCTGCAAACAAAGGCCCAAGGCCTACAAGTGCATCTAGCCGATGGCTCTCTTCCCAGTTCAGGTACCATTACCCAGGAGACCCAGCCTATCTTAGTAATTACCGATTCCGGGCATCAGGAATTCCTACGGCTCGATCTCATCCATTCTCCCATCTTCCCAGTCATCCTTGGCCTGCCTTGGTTACAAGCTCATGATCCACAGATCCAATGGAGCTCCAAGATGGTGTCCTTCTCCTCTCCATACTGCTTGGAGCATTGCCTCCCTCTAACTCCGAAGGTGTGTGCCACGGTTGCCGCCTCGTCAGACAACCTTCAACAGATCCCCTCTGAATATCTGGAGTTCCAAGAGGTCTTTAACAAACAACTGGCTGACCGCCTACCACCTCATCGGCCTTATGACTGTCCAATCGACCTGTTGCCGGGATCTGTGATCCCGTTCGGTCGTATATTCCCTCTCTCCGAGACCGAACTGGAGGCGCTCAGACAGTACATCGAGGAGAATCTGGAAAAGGGGTTTATCCGTCCTTCATCCTCACCTGCTGGAGCAGGAATATTCTTCGTCGGGAAGAAAGATGGGTCCCTTAGACCTTGTGTGGACTACCGGCAGCTCAACAATATTACCATTAAGAATAGATACCCATTACCACTCATCCCGGAGCTATTCCAACGATTCCGATCTGCTAGGGTCTTTTCCAAACTAGACCTGCGGGGGGCCTATAACCTAGTTAGAATCAGAGCCGGGGATGAATGGAAGACAGCGTTCAGATCCAGGTTTGGACACTTTGAGTATCTGGTGATGCCATTCGGGCTATGCAATGCTCCAGCCACATTCCAGCACCTAGTAAACGACATATTCCGAGAATACCTGGACGACTTCCTTGTCGTTTACCTGGATGACATACTCATTTTCTCTCCTACGATTGAGTTACACAGGGGGCATGTCAAGAAGGTCCTTACTATACTAAGACAACACAAGCTTTATCTAAAAATGGAAAAATGCGAATTCGAGAGATCAGTGGTACAATTCCTAGGGTTCATCATATCGGCCGGCGGAATCGCAATGGATCCCCAGAAGATACAGGCCATCCAAGATTGGCCAGCTCCAGCTGATAAAAAGGGGGTTCAACGCTTCATAGGTTTTGCTAACTTCTATCGGAGATTCATTGTCGGATTCTCGACCATTGTAGCACCTATCACCCAGCTAACCCGTCAGCACAACCTTTTCCGGTGGAGTGAGGCCGCACAGGAAGCTTTTTTGAGATTAAAGAACCTGTTCAGTTCGGCTCCCATTCTCTGCCATCCTGATCCTGCTCAACCATATGTTTTGGAGGTGGACGCTTCAGAAGTTGCCACGGGAGCAATTCTCTCTCAGAGGCAAGGGCCCAAGGCTATCCTTCACCCTGTTGCATTCGCTTCTCGGAAGCTCAGCCCGCCCGAGCTAAACTACGATGTAGGTGACAGAGAGTTGCTGGCCATAAAGTTTGCCCTTGAAGAATGGAGGTATCTGCTCGAAGGTGCATTACATCCGGTAATGATATTTACAGACCATAAGAACCTGGAGTACTTACGGACAGCAAAGCGACTAAGACCTAGACAAGCCCGCTGGGCCCTATTTTTCTCCCGATTCAACTTCCACATATCCTATAGGCCCGGTTCAAAGAATGGAAAGGCAGACGCACTCTCACGGATGTTCTCGGCAGAGTCCCAGACGTCAGAACCTGGTACTATCCTCTCTTCCCAAAACTTCCTTGGGGTGGCACAAGTGGATTTGATGTCATCCATCAAATCAGCATCCAACTCTTGCACGGAACCAGAGGTGCAGTCCCTAAAAAGAAATGGTAACTTCTTCTGGATCCGTGGAAAAATTTTTGTGCCCCAGGAGACACGGGCACTAACCCTCCAGATGTGCCACGACCACAGACTCGCAGGGCATTTTGGAGTGAGGAAGACGTCTGAGCTGGTTTCCCGTTCCTTTTGGTGGCCTGGGTGGAGACAGGATTGCAAGAAGTATGTGGCATCCTGCCCCCCGTGTCAGCGGAACAAGGGGCGAAATACCAAGTCCTGGGGTTTACTAAGACCCCTACCAATCCCTGAACGACCATGGTCTGACGTCTCCATGGACTTTATAGTAGACCTGCCAGCCTCTGGGGGCTTTACCACCATTTTTGTTGTGGTTGATCGTCTCTCCAAAATGGCCCATTTTTTGCCCATGAAGGGCACCCCCTCGGCCTTAGAAACTGCCAATATTTTTCTCAAGGAGATCATCAGACTCCATGGCTTACCAAAGAACATCATATCGGACAGGGGTGTACAATTCACATCCAAATTCTGGAGGGAGCTTTGCAGAGTCTTAAATATCAAAGTCTGCCTCTCATCAGCCTACCACCCTCAGAGTAACGGCCAAACGGAGAGGACGAACCAGACCCTAGAGCAATACCTGCGATGCTTCTGCTCGGGATCCCAAGATGACTGGGCAAGCCTTCTCCCATACGCTGAATTTGCGTATAACAATTCGGTTCATACCGCTACTAACCAAACGCCTTTCTGGGCAAATTGTGGTTTCCATCCCACCTTCCTGTCCAACAATGTTCCCGAAATAACAGTCCCAGCCGTGCATGATAAAGTGACCTCCTTACAGGCAAATTTCCGAAGAATTCAGGACATGTTGCTGAAGGCTCAAACAAATTACAAGGAGCAATATGACCGAGGCAGGGGAGAAGATCCAACCTTTAAACTTGGGGAAGAAGTCTGGTTATCCACTACCAACCTTAAACTATCCGTGCCTTCACGGAAATTGGGACCCAAGTTTATTGGTCCCTTCCCCATCAAAAGGATTATCAACCCTGTGGCTATGGAGCTAGCATTACCGAAGACTTATAGAATCCACCCCGTCTTCCACGTGTCCTTATTGAAGCCTGTGGTGGACAACACCTTTCCGGAAAGAGGGGAGCCCCCTCCGCCACCAGTTAGGGTGGATGGTGAGAACGAATTTGAGGTGGAATCCATCCTTAACTGTAGGAAGAAGGGCAGACAACTGCAGTATTTGATCCAGTGGAAGGGTTATCCACCTGAGGATAACTCCTGGGAACCTGCAAGGAACCTACATGCACCACGCTTAATTCAAGCCTTCCACCGAGACCACCCGGAAGTAATGTCCAGTCTGGGCGTCCAGTGTCCGCCCTTAGGAGGGGGGCACTGTCAGGAGGCACAAGCCGCCTCCGTCCGCCGGGCTCCACGGCGCATGCGCGGAGGACTCACGCTGCGCCGTGCACTCGTTCGCGGCCCTGCCGTGCGGCGCGCGCGGGTGCACGGCGGTCCCCGTGTGCGCGCCGTGGCCGTGCGGGTGCCCGGCGGCGCGTCACGCTGACGCGCTCGCCGGTGGGCTACTTCTGACGGCTCCAGCGCCCAGTCGGGTTGCTGGTTAGTCGTCAGCTGTGCCCTGTCCTGTACCCTGCAAAATTACCTGTTCCCTGTGATACTCTCTCTCTGACTGCTGTTAACCCCAGACCTTTGCTAAGTTAAAGGATACTCTCTCTGCTTGCTGGATACCCTGACCTCTGCTACGTTTAAAGGATACTCTCTCTCTGCTTGCTGGATACCCTGACCTCTGCTACGTTTAAAGGATACTCTCTTTCTGCTTGCTGGATACCCTGACCTCTGCTACGTTTAAAGGATACTCTCTCTCTGCTTGCTGGATACCCTGACCTCTGTTACGTTTAACGGATACTCTCTCTGCTTGCTGGATACCTCTGACCCCTGCTTGTTTTACGGATACCCCTTGTCTGCCAGATACCCCTGATCTCAGCCTGTTACACGGACTTGCTCTAGCCAGTTACCCCAGTATTCAGCTAACCTCTTGTTTGCAGCTTCTCTGGTGTCTGCAGTTACACGGACTTCCTCCAGGAATCCAGTCCCTTCCGGAAGCCCGTGCCTCCGCGTGCCCCCAACTCCTGTATCACCTCCAGGGGTCGGGTGCGCGTGGTCGTAAGGGCGAGCCGCTCTCGGCATCTCGGCCTCGGTGAGTATAGTCTCCTGACAATATGAGAGAATGATAGACAACACCATACATTCTCCTTAGCTAGCTCTCCATGGTGGTCGAAGGTTAGCTCTTTGCTTAAGTAGAGACTGAGTGTGCAAGAAGGTAAGCACAAAAACAATAATATCTAGAGTCTAGGTTCAATTTTATTCAACTTCATACACCATGATTGTAATTTTAATCCTTGTTTTTGACTAATGCTTAATAATTGTGTATATTATTCTTCTATGATTTATTTCTTATACATAAGTATATGATATACATATGCCCATTCTTCCAAAAAAAAAAAAAAAAGAGTGTTATATTTAGCTTTTATATATGTAACTTACTTCATTAATGTTATTATTTTAATTCTATCCATTGCTGCTTTTTAAATTTGATTTACATGTTACTTATTTATTCTAATTTTAGCTACAGCATTGTGCAAACATTTTAGGCAGGTGTGAAGAAATGTTGTAAAATAAGAATGCTTTCAAAAATATGTAATGTAATTGTTCATTTTTATCAATTTAAACAATTGAGTACTGTCCGTGATACTTTTTTTATTTACACTAACTTACAATTTTTCAGGACAAGCTTTCGGGGTATGTCCCCTTCTGCAGGGCCCAAGCATACTCATACCCCAAAAGCTTGTCCTGAACAATTGTATGTTAGTGCAAATAAGAAAGGTATCACAGACAGTACTCAACTGTTTCTGTCAATAGTGCAATAATACAGCTGCATTCACCTCTATTAATTAAAAAAATGCAAAGTGCGTAAACAGAAAAAAATTCTAAGTCAAATCAATATTTGATGTATCTACCCTTTGGCTTCGAATCAGCATCAATTCTTACACTTGCACGCTTTGTAAACTGGCACAAAGTCAGGGATTTTGTAGATTTAGAGTCAGCTGTATGATTAACCAATTATAATAAACAGGTGCTAATGATTATCCATTTCATTTGTAGGTTAACACACAGTCATTAACTGAAACAGAAACAGCTGTGTAGGAGGCTTAAAACCGGGTGAGGAACAGCCAAACTGCTACTAAGGTCAGGTTGTGGAAGACAATTTCATGTCACAGGTCATACACCATGACAAGACTAAGCACAGCAGCAAGACACAAGGTTGTAATATTGCACCAGCAATTGCATCAGCAAGGCCTCTCCCAGGCAAATATTTCAAAGCAGACTGGGGTTTCAAGATGTGCTGTTCAAGCTCTTTTGATGAAGCACAAAGAAACAATAGACTCAGTGGTCAGCCAAGAAAACTTAATGCAGCAGATGAAAGACACATCATGCTTACTTCCCTTCGACATCAGGAGATGTCCAGCAGTGCCATCAGAACAGAACTGGTGGAAACCAGTGAGACCAAGGTACACCCATTTACTGTTCAAAGAAGTCTGGCCAGGAGTGGTCTTCATGGAAGAATTGGGGTCAAAAGCCATACCTCCGATGTGGAAACAAGGCTAAACGACCCAACTATGCACAAAAACATAGGAACTGGGGTGCAGAAAAATGGCAGCAGGTGCTCTGGACTAATGAATCAAAATTTTAAATTGTTGTCTGTAGAAAAGGGCAGTTTGTTCACAAAGGGCTGGAGACTGGTACACTAATTAGTGTCTGTAGGCATCAGTGAAGCGTGATAGAGTTGCAGATTTGGGCAGGATCAATGGTGTGCTTAATGCTGAGAAATGCAAGCAGATATTTATCTATCATGCCATACCATTAGGGAGACATGTGATCGGTCCCAAATTTTTTCTGCAGCAGGACAAGGACCCCAAACATACAGACAATGTCATTTAAAATTATCTTCAGTGTAAAGAAGAACATGGAGTCCTGGAAGAAATGTTTTGGCTCCCACAGAGCCCTGATTTCATCATCATCGAGTCTGTCTGGGATTACACGAAGAGAAAGAAGGATTTAAGGCAGCCTACATCCACAAAAGATCTGTGGTTAGTTCTCCAAAATGTTTGGAACAACCTATCTGTCCGGTTCCTTCAACAACTCTGTGCAAGTGTACCTAGAATCATTGATGCTATTTTGAAGGCAAGGGGTGGTCACAGTAAATATTCATTGGGATTTCACTTCTGTTCATTTACTTTCCATTTTATTAATTTATAAAAACAAACTATTAAAGAGAAAGTAAACTCCCCTATAATGTATTTTCCTATAGGTAAGCCTGTAATAAGGCTTACCTTTAGGTACTGTAAATATCTTTTAAACTTGCACGTTTAGCAGATATTTACTGTATACTGCGCCAGTGTCTCCCATGTGCATGCAGTGAGTGACGTCATCACGGCTCTGGCCAATCACAGCGCCAGACCCCACGAAGCCAGAAGAAACTCCAGGGGAAATGTTAGCCATCTCAGCGGTGTGCGGGCGCCGCTGGAGGCCTTCATTCTAAGGTAAGTTTTTCATAATGAGCTAGTATGTAGTGCATACTAGCTCATTATGCCTGTGTCTTACAGGTTTGTTTTTTTATCCGGGGTTTACAACCTTTTTAACACTTCTGTTTGTGAAAGCATTCCTACTTTATAGCATTTTTTCACACCTGCCTAAAAAATGTATGAATATTTTTGTGTCTCGTTCCCATATTTCATATCTGTTGCTAATTTTGTACTGTGGTTCCAAACTTATTTATGCTTGATATCCTAAGCCATTTACATGCCAGTAAATACTTTTAGGATCTTTTATGTGTTTTTGTAGCCCTGATGAAGGGAGACCCTTTAAATGCACTGGTCTTTAATGGCATCAGGACTTCCTATGTTTTTCTTTTGGCACTTTCCTTCACACTTAGTTTACTATTGTGTTGGAGGGATTTCACTTCACTTCCTATCCCAGAAATAGGGCAAAAAATGAGAGGAAATCACTAAACACTGAAGTGTATTCCCTTATGACAGTTGACGATGGAACAGGTGCCCCCAATGGAAGATCTGCGTTCTATTCCTGTACTGGTGACAGCTGTACAATGTTGGATTTACCATCCCTTTCTGCCTCAGTGACAATTGTAATTAGTATCAATAGAGAGGATGAATCTACACAGTTGGGACATAGACAACAAAACATATAGACATGGGTTCTATTTTTTTATTACTTGTGAGGGACTGCCTGGCACCCAGCCTAGGTGCTTCCGCCACGATACAACTTCTTCCACTCTGGAACCAGGAACCAGGTATTATAGCTGAAAACGGAACCCAAGAACAAGACGACACTAGGTTAGGGGCAAACTGGAACTGACTCTTTATTGTGAATTCCCACAGAATTTATACCACACAAAATCAGATAAGAGTTTGACCCAACGAAAATTAAAATGACACTGCGCTAACCCAATAAAAAAAGCAGCTACATAAAATATGACCAATATTACAAACAGAAATGGAAGTGAAATGCAGCGCTAATGATGATGGCAAATGGTAAAAAACACATCAGTAATGGCGACCATTACAAATATACACATAAATGAAACACATAAAACATGATACGAAATGATGGGTATTGGGTGAGATGTAATATTGTCCCAATGTATAACTGTAAATCAAACACAAGAAAGTCCCAAACATAGGCTGAATAAAAATATTGGACTGGTGTAGGAATCTTCTCCTGTATATCATGGGTTATATGGTCATGGAATGTAAATAGATGGAATACGCTTACCAACAGGAGTGGATTCGGATGCCAGTGACACCGAATCAAGCAGGCTATGAGATCCTTGATGGACGGTGGTTGGTCCTGGAAACCCCGGATCTCAAGGGGGATCTATCTTCTATGGTCCACGACTGTCGATTCCAGAGCCCAAGGGGGATCTCCGCCACCAGAAAGTCTCCAGAGCATGGGTGGTTCCCGAAAAGATAGATAAAATGCCAATAGTGCAGATCAAATGATGTATTTTATTGGATATTACCAATAATCGACAAACGATATACAAAGCGTGATCACGTATAAAACAGTAAAATCAAGTGTAGGGAAGAGTAAGGCTCGCCCAAGAGTTTGACCCGTTATCCTAAACAATGCAAACTTTAACCACTTGTCTACTGGACACTTTTACCCCCTTCCTGACCAGGCCAATTTTCAGCTTTCAGCACTGTCGCACTTTTAATGACAATTGCGTGGTCATGCAACACTGTACCCCTATGAAATTTGGATAATTTTTTCACACAAATAGAGCTTTCTTTTGGTGGTATTTATTCACCGCTGGCTTTTTGATTTTTTGCTAAACAAACTGAAAAGGACCGAAAAAGTAAAAAAAAGAAAAAAAAAAACTTTTTTCATAGTTTGTTTTAAAATTTTGCAAACAGGAAATGTTTCTCCTTCACTGATGTGTATTGATGAGGCAGCACTGATGGACACTGATAGGCTGCACTGATGGGCACTGATGAGATGCAACTGATTGGTGGCACTGATGGGCACTGATAGGTGGCACTGATGGGCACTGATGAGGCTGCACTAGTGGGCACTGATGAGGAGGCACTGATGAGGCTGCACTGATAGGTGCCACTGATGGGCACTGATAGGCAGCACTGATAGGTGGCACTAATGGGCACTAATAGGCAGCACTGATAGGCAGCACTGATGAGTACTGATAGGTGGCACTGATGGGCACTGATAGAAGTCACTGATAGGCAGCACTGATGAGTACTGATAGGTGGCACTGATGGGCAC
The DNA here is from genome assembly GCF_042186555.1 of Aquarana catesbeiana. Taxonomy (NCBI): domain Eukaryota; kingdom Metazoa; phylum Chordata; class Amphibia; order Anura; family Ranidae; genus Aquarana; species Aquarana catesbeiana. The sequence goes on along the minus strand of NC_133334.1, from coordinate 244,085,930 downwards.
TGATAGGAGGCACTGATGGGCACTGATAGGCGGCACTGATAGGCAGTACTGATAGGTGACACTGATGAGGAGGCACTGGTGGGCACTGATTGGCAGCACTGGTGGGCACTGATTGGCAGCACTGATGGGCACTGGTTGACAGCAATGATTGGCATCACTGGTGAGCACTGGTTGGCAGCACTGGTGGGTACCGATTGGCAGACTGGTGGGCACTGATTAGTAGCACTGGTGGACACTCTTGTGACTACACTGATAATCAGATGTCCCTTTAACACAAGCCAGTTATCGGCTCTCTTTTTCTCTCCTCACGCTATCAGCACGAGGAAAGAAAAGCTGATAACGGGCTTGTGTTTACTTCCGTGATCATCTGTCATTGGACACAGCTGATCAAGTGGTAAAGGGCCGGTGTGATTGTCCCTTTATCTCAATCTGTGATCAGCTGGCTCTGAAGGACTCGTCAATCATAGTGCGTGCCGCCCTGTGCGCCGGATGGGCGTGCGGGCAGCGAGATCACAGGAGGACGTCCATGTACACCCTCCTGACAAATTAGGCCCACGCTTTAGTCATCTTTTGGCTATAGCATGGGGGGAAATGGGGTAAATAACAATATCATCAGTAAATTTAATGAACAGCTAACATAAACGCATAAACATCCCACAATGGTTCAGTAAAGAGGTAAAGTGGACACAATGCTAATCTCCAAGAAGATCAGAAGACAGACGGTCAACTAACAATGGGAACTCACACCTAGGAGGCACACAATGGGGAAATTATAAAATGAGTGAAAGACACCTTATTAAACAGATTTACACAAAACAGCAGGACACACCAGCATCAGTTTGTTTGAACTGATTATAATCTCCTGGTTAAAGCCTCTGAGTCCAGGAGGGGGTTTGGCCACAGATGCCCAAAATCTGTATCCAGGTCCTAGGTTCCCAGAGTCTGTTTTTTTCGAGGAGACATGGACCCAAATCCAAAACAAAACTCCAAGGGCCCCTAAGCAAACACCTCCAAAAGAATAGAGCCCCCTTCAAAAGCCATTGTCCATAGTCGGTAGGCAAGAGGCTGCCCTGCAGTCTCCTCACAAAGCCCCTGTCCAGGCTGGGCCTGTCACACTACTCTACCCAAAATAATAACAGAAACATTTTTTGGGGGCTAAACTAAAAAACAGTATTGCTCTAATGCTCCAGATGGTGAGTCCTGTGGCTGGTGACACTGTATGCTAGTGCTGGTCGGGATGTAAGGCTCATCAGATTCAACGTAGACTACAGGAAAAGTGTGCTGCACACAGGATCAGTAGACTGTAAAGCTAAAATAGTAAAAGAATAGTAAAATGCATTAGAGGGGTTCTTCTATGGGTGGAGAACTGAGCTGGATTCAGTTCTCATCAGCTTTTACTATTTTAGCTTTATAGCCTTCTGATCCTTCTGTGTGCAGCTGGGTGCCATTTTCCTGTAGAAAATTGCTTTGGCTATATATGCACTCTTATAATCCATGTATTTGTTAATCTATTTTAGTTTTCTCTTTTAAGAGAATTTTTGTAGACATATGACAACATGGGTCTGAAATATTTTGTATAGATATAAATATTGTTTTTTTTTTCAGATTGATAGAAAAATATATATATATATATATTTTAGGTTTAGTTACTCTTGAAAAAATAACAAAACTCCTTCCTTCTTCCCTGTTCCTTCTTTGATTGTCATCATAATCGTGCATTGTAAACATCAACTGAAAAGTTAGTACAGCTGCAAAACCGTTGACAGGTGTATTAGTCAAATTAAAGTACTTAGCGACATCTTGAGAGCTTTAATGACTGAGGATTTCACTATCCTCAATGAAGAAGTACAGAAATAAAATATTAAATCAGGGAACAACAATGAGAACTACCAGCTTAGCTCATTGCCATAATGCCTCAATCGCAAGATGAGCATATCTGAGCTTGTAATTTCCTCTTGAAGGGAAGTAAATTTGACAAGCCTAGCTAAAATTAAAGTAATGATCGACATCTCGGAGAGAAAATCCATTGTCTCTGCCATTTATTCCGACAGCGCTTTTTTCGATGAACACTTTTTTTCTTTGTCTTACCTAACATAACTTCAGGATACATATAGAGCACTTAAAGGATGACTTATTTTATTAACAAAGGGTGCCACTGCAGTAGGCATTCAGTGTTCCACCAGTGTATACGTTCGAGAACAACTTGTAGAAGCAGTCATTTTTTTCCTGACATCTTCCAGTGCTCTAGCAGTAGAATAATTAGAAAGTAGCAGGCACATATTCTGGAATAAGAACATGTAGGTGTGGTCTGTGACCCTCTGGCCTATAGTGAATAATGACCAGGTTGATACAATACATATAGATATTGTTCAGATGGTCAGATAGGGGGTGGTAAAGCAGGTGACTGCCCCGACCACCCAAAAAATAGAAATACAGTATAAGCACTCAGCCATGGCTGTACTATCCGCAATGCTTTGCTTCATGGCCACAACAAAAATTAAATGGCATGTTGCATTTAACGGGCAGTACTACTGGCAAACCCAACCTATTCAATTGATTAAGGCCACGCCACAACTGCCCTGCAATTGTGGGGGGGAGGGGGGCATGTGGTTGTGGTGTGGTAGGTACACATTTTCAGGATTAAACAGGCAGTGAGGAGGTGATCTATCGCCCTCTCACTGCCTGTCAAATGCCCTCTGAAAAATGATCCCCTGTGGATCACTTTAAGGAGGGGCAGCAATAATAGCCGCATATGTGAATGTGCCCTAATGCCCTGTACACACGATCGGACATTCCGAAAACAAAATCCATGGATTTTTTTCCAATGGATGTTGGCTAAAACTTGTCTTGCATACACAGGGTCACGCAAATCTTGTCGGAAGTTCCGAACGTCCAGAACGTGGTACATATGATGGCACTAGAAAAGGGAAGTTCATCAGCCAGTACGCCACCTTTGGGCTCCTTCTGCTAATCTTGTGTTAGTAGAAGTTTGGTGAGAGACGATTCACACTTTTCAGCCTTGTGCTTTTCCGATCATTACTGCTCTTCAGTTTGTGTTTGTGGGTTCGTATCTGGTTTTCAGTGTGTGTAGTCATTTCGCATTTGTTTTTCAGTGCGTATTTTATAGTATGTATTTGATTTTGCAGTGCGTTCTTGTCCGCTCGTTTCTAATTTTCAGCTCACTCTTCTCAGGCCTTTCTGTTTTTCAGTGCTTTCTGTTAGTTCGTTCTGACCAGCTGACCATTTTGAAGCCATGAGGACCCTCACCCCGGACCAGAGGGTTTTTAACTACTGGCTGTCCAGAGCCAGAAGAGTGGTAGATAACGCTTTCAGGATAATGGCCAGCTGGTTCCATCTATTCCTTATGGCAATCAACATGGCGGAATATAAACTTAACCATATAATCCTTGCATGCTGCATTCTCCACAACTCTTTAAGGAGAAATTCAATGAACTATGTTGCCTCAGCCGGACTTCAAGAAGAAACCCTGATGGCGTTTGAAGCTGGCCGTTCTGGCTTGCCCCCCCCAAAGCGCCTGCAATGTAAGACAGAAGTATGCCGAGTACTTTGCAGGTAGAGGGGCCATTGATATGCCAGAAAATTTTTAACCACTTGACGACGGCAAGGTGGCACGGACAGGCAAAATCACGTATATATACGTGATTTGCCTTCCGCGGGTGGGGGGTCCGATCGGACCCCCCCCGGTGCCCGAGGCGGTCGTCTTTGGTCCCACAGCGATCGGAGATGAGGGGGAGGCCATCCGTTCGTGGCCCCCCCCTCGCGATCGCTGCCGGCCAATCACATCATTCCTTTGCTGCTGTATGCTAAACAGCAGCAAAGGAAATGATGTCATCTCTCCTCGGCTCGGTTATTTTCCGTTCCGGCCCGAGGAGAGAAGACAGGTATGTGAGTGCACCAACACTACACAACACAGTAGAACATGCCAGGCACACTAAACACCCCGACCCCCCCCCCCCGATCGCCCCCCGATCCCCCCCCAATCACCCCCCCCCTGTCACAAACTGACACCAGCAGTTTTTTTTTTTTTTTTTTTTTCTGATTACTGCATTGGTGTCAGTTTGTGACAGTTACAGTGTCGGGACAGTTAGTATTACCCCCTGTAGGTCTAGGATACCCCCCTAACCCCCCCTAATAAAGTTTTAACCCCTTGATCACCCCCTGTCACCAGTGTCGCTAAGCGATCATTTTTCTGATCGCTGTATTAGTGTCGCTGGTGACGCTAGTTAGGGACCTAAATATTTAGGTTCGCCGTCAGCGTTTTATAGCGACAGGGACCCCCATATACTACCTAATAAATGTTTTAACCCCTTGATGGCCCCCTAGTTAACCCTTTCACCACTGATCACCGTATAAGTGTTACGGGTGACGCTGGTTAGTTTGTTTATTTTTTTTAGTGTCAGGGCACCCGCCGTTTATTACCGAATAAAGGTTTAGCCCCCTGATCGCCCGGCGGTTATATGCGTCGCCCCAGGCAGCGTCAGATTAGCGCCAGTAGTGCTAACACCCACGCACGCAGCATACGCCTCCCTTAGTGGTATAGTATCTGATCGGATCAATATCTTTATATTTTCAGCCAGCGGTTGGCTTTCATGTAAAAGCAATCCTAGCGGCTAATTAGCCTCTAGACTGCTTTTACAAGCCGTGGGAGGGAATGCCCCCCCCCACCGTCTTCCGTGTTTTTCTCTGGCTCTCCTGTCTCAACAGAGAACCTGAGAATGCAGCCGGTGATTCAGCCAGCTGACCATAGAGCTGATCAGAGACCAGAGTGGCTCCAAACATCTCTATGGCCTAAGAAACCGGAAGCTACGAGCATTTTATGACTTAGATTTCGCCAGATGTAAATAGCGCCATTGGGAAATTGGGGAAGCATTTTATCACACCGATCTTGGTGTCATCAGATGCTTTGAGGGCAGAGGAGAGATCTAGGGTCTAATAGACCCCAATTTTTTCAAAAAAGAGTACCTGTCACTACCTATTGCTATCATAGGGGATATTTACATTCCCCGAGATAACAATAAAAATGATTAAAAAAAAAAAAATGAAAGGAACAGTTTAAAAATAAGATAAAAAAGCAAAAAATAATAAAGAAAAAAAAAAGCACCCCTGTCGCCCCCTGCTCTCGCGCTAAGGCGAACGCAAGCGGCGGTCTGTCGTCAAACGTAAACAGCAATTGCACCATGCATGTGAGGTATCGCCGCGAAGGTCAGATCGAGGGCAGTAATTTTTGCAGTAGACCTTCTCTGTAAATCTAAAGTGGTAACCTGTAAAGGCTTTTAAAGGCTTTTAAAAATGTATTTATTTTGTTGCCACTGCACGTTTGTGCGCAATTTTAAAGCATGTCATGTTTGGTATCCATGTACTCGGCCTAAGATCATCTTTTTTATTTCATCAAACATTTGGGCAATATAGTGTGTTTTAGTGCATTAAAATTTAAAAAAGTGTGTTTTTTCCCCAAAAAATGCGTTTGATACTGCGCAAATACTGTGTGAAAAAAAAAAATGAAACACCCACCATTTTAATCTGTAGGGCATTTGCTTTAAAAAAATATATAATGTTTGGGGGTTCAAAGTAATTTTTTTGCAAAAAAAAAAAAACTTTTTCATGTAAACAAAAAGTGTCAGAAAGGGCTTTGTCTTCGAGTGGTTAGAAGAGTGAGTGATGTGTGACATAAGCTTCTAAATGTTGTGCATAAAATGCCAGGACAGTTCAAAACCCCCCCAAATGACCCCATTTTGGAAAGTAGACACCCCAAGCTATTTGCTGAGAGGCATGTCGAGTCCATGGAATATTTTATATTGCGACACAAGTTGCGGGAAAGAGACAAATTTTTTTTTTTTTTTTGCACAAAGTTGTCACTAAATGATATATTGCTCAAACATGCCATGGGAATATGTGAAATTACACCCCAAAATACATTCTGCTGCTTCCCCTGAGTACGGGGATACCACATGTGTGAGACTTTTTGGGAGCCTAGCCGCGTACGGGACCCCGAAAACCAAGCACCGCCTTCAGGCTTTCTAAGGGCGTGAATTTTTGATTTCACTCTTCACTGCCTATCTCAGTTTCGGAGGCCATGGAAAGCCCAGGTGGCACAAAACCCCCCCAAATGACCCCATTTTGGAAAGTAGACACCCCAAGATATTTGCTGAGAGGTATAGTGAGTATTTTGCAGACCTCACTTTTTGTCACAAAGTTTTGAAAATTGAAAAAAGAAAAAAAAAAAGTTTTTTCTTGTCTTTCTTCATTTTCAAAAACAAATGAGAGCTGCAAAATACTCACCATGCCTCTCAGCAAATAGCTTGGGGTGTCTACTTTCCAAAATGGGGTCATTTGGGGGGGTATTGTGCCACCTGGGCATTCCATGGCCTCCGAAACTGTGATAGGCAGTGAAGAGTGAAATCAAAAATTTTCACCCTTAGAAATCCTGAAGGCGTTGCTTGGTTTTTGGGGCCCCGTACGCGGCTAGGCTCCCAAAAAGTCCCACACATGTGGTATCCCCATACTCAGGAGAAGCAGCTAAATGTATTTTGGGGTGCAATTCCACATATGCCCATGGCCTGTGTGAGCAATATATCATTTAGTGACAACTTTGTGCAAAAAAAAAAAAAAAAGTGTCACATTCCCGCAACTTGTGTCAAAATATAAAATATTCCATGGACTCAATATGCCTCTCAGCAAATAGCTTGGGGTGTCTACTTTCCAAAATGGGGTCATTTGGTGGGGTTTTGTGCCACCTGGGCATTCCATGGCCTCCGAAACTGTGATAGGCAGTAAAGAGTGAAATCAAAAATTTACACCCTTAGAAATCCTGAAGGCGGTGCTTGGTTTTCGGGGCCCCGTACGCGGCTAAGCTCCCAAAAAGTCACACACATGTGGTATCCCCATACTCAGAAGAAGCAGCTGAATGTATTTTGGGGTGCAATTCCACATAGGCCCATGGCCTGTGTGAGCAATATATCATTTAGTGACAACTTTTTGTAAATATTTTTTTTTTTTTTTTTGTCATTATTCAATCACTTGGTACAAAAAAAATAAATATTCAATGGGTTCAACATGCCTCTCAGCAATTTCCTTGGGGTGTCTACTTTCCAAAATGGGGTCATTTGGGGGGGTTTTGTACTGCCCTGCCATTTTAGCACCTCAAGAAATGACATAGGCAGTCATAAACTAAAAGCTGTGTAAATTACAGAAAATGTACCCTAGTTTGTAGACGCTATAACTTTTGCGCAAACCAATAAATATATGCTTATTGACATTTTTTTTACCAAAGACATGTGGCCGAATACATTTTGGCCTAAATGTATGACTAAAATTTAGTTTATTGGATTTTTTTTATAACAAAAAGTAGAAAATATCATTTTTTTTCAAAATTTTCGGTCTTTTTCCGTTTATAGCGCAAAAAATAAAAACTGCAGAGGTGATCAAATACCATCAAAAGAAAGCTCTATTTGTGGGAAGAAAAGGACGCAAATTTAGTTTGGGTACAGCATTGCATGACCGCGCAATTAGCAGTTAAAGCGACGCAGTGCCAAATTGGAAAAAGACCTCTGGTCCTTAGGCAGCATAATGGTTAAGAAACATTTTCAAAATAGATTTTTTAGTTAAACTGACATAAGATTTACTTAGATTTACTGCTTGTGTTTCTTTTAGCTGTCTCCTAGGTTCTCCAATGGGCATTTCTTTTTGGACATTTTCTTCAATAGTGCAAATGTAATTTATTTGATACATGAGGCCACATTCTTTTCTTCAGCGATTATTATGTTGTGGGTCTGCTACACACACCTTGTTTTTGTTGTTAATGTATGTAATGCATTACTGATAAAAATATACATCATTTTCAGCACCATGAATGAATTTTGCAGAGTCACAAAAATGGCATGATTGTGGCAAATTATAAAGCACTGTGGGAGTTATTTACTATTGGAAAATTCACTTTGCACTCCAAGTGCACTGCAAAAGTGCACATGAAACTGCACTTGAAACTGCACTAAAAGTGGATTTGCCTTTAGTACATAACCCCCGTTTCTGTGTAAACACCAACTTAGTCCAAAAAATGATATTGAGCCTTGAAAGAAGAAGCCACACATTGTTGAGTAGAAAACTTTTTACTCTGTGCACATTCACATGTGCGTTAGAAAAGGGTTTTTGAACAAACCAACATATTTTAGTAATAACATATTTTTTTTGGACAGTACAAATAGCCTTTTTTGTGTTAAAACAGGCATGTTTAAAACCATAAAACAATACACAACTCGGGAACTTGCAAAGTTCAACTTTGACAAAGTGAAGGCAATATCAGACATCAGACTAGTATGTCCAAACTGTGTTGATATTGCCTTCATCAGATGGGGTGATGTTACCCCTGTGAAAGCCAAATTTTGAAGATGCATACAAATTGACAGTCAAAATGGCGATTTCCCTCCCGATCCCATGCCTACATGTGCTAGCTCCCATCATGGGGGATCAATGGACGTGTTTTGGGGGTTCAACCCCTTCCTCTCATCTACTTTAGTTGCGAGGAAGGGGTTGCAACCCCAAAACGCGTACCTTGATATCCCATGATGGAAGATAGCACATGTTAACACACTGTGTGCATCTTCAAAATTTGGCTTTCCAAATTTTGGAGAAAATTTAGAAAAATAGAAAGAATTTGATAAATGTTGGTGTGTTTTCGATTCTGCCTACAAATCAATGATGTTTTTGAGTCTTTTTTTCAACATCATTGATGTCTTCCTTGATCTTCTGTAAATCCCGATTGCACACCATGATGTCCCCGATGAGAACTTGTGCATTTCTGAAATGTGTCCTCTCCTTTACACTGAATCAAGTTTGCATTTCATTCTAGTTACAAACCCATCTAGACAACAATGTACTAAACTTCTTTTAAGACAAATAGGCATGACCAAATGTAGTAGTGCATCTGCAAAAAGCATCGTATTAGTGGGCGAACAAATGATGTTTACTAAGAATGATTACTGTGCCCATGAACCTGAAACTTGCCATTTTAAACTGTACAACAATAAAGAAAAAAAAATTGAGCAGCATGAATGTAAGAAGAAGAATAGGAACACACGACAAAAGACTTACTCTCTTGATTCTTCTGTACTGATCCTGCTCCCTCAATTTGAGGTCTGACCATCATTTGTTCAGATCGCTGTACCCCAAAATACTTCTGCAGACTTTTCACAACTTTAGTCATGATTTTGGCCTTTCTCACATTTGGGTTTGGGTACAGTCCATGCTTCCCATCATAGTCGGCCCTTTTGAAGATGTCCACTGTCTCCACCATCTCTATAAAGGTCATATTTGAGACCTTAAATATCCTCCAGGATCGGGACGTTTGTGGCTCTGGGCTTTTCTCGTTGCTGCTGCTGTCTTCATGCACCTGTTTTCTCTCCGCCATTTGCTCTTCCACTGCGCCAAAAAGACAAGGGGCGGGGAATATACTAGAAAGAACATCTGGGGTGAGAGGAGTTTCACGCATGCGCAGTGTATATTAAGCATAACACGCGTGTGTCGTACGTATGATCTGTGAGCGGAGGAAGGAGTAGCGGAAGGTACAATTTTAACTTGGTGCATCAGTGGCCTATACTGCTTCAAGATTGAGGCCTATATTGGGACAAGATTAGGAGTGTTTAGCCTGACATTAGGGTTTGTCTTGTGTTGTGTCTTGCAGAGAAAATGGATCTATCCAATGATGAGGACTTTATCCACATATTCATTGATATGTACAGGGAGCTGCCCTGTCTGTGGCAGGTAAACCACCCCTTTTATAACAATAAACCAAAGAGTAAGGCAGCGCTGGATCAATTGCTAGAATTTGTGAAGCCGGTAATCCCCACGGCAGACATTCCCTATTTGACGGCCCTAATTGGTGACATGAGGAGCACTTATAATAGGGAGCACAAGAAGTTCAGGATTCCCAGAGATCAGGAGCTGCAGCAGATGACATTTATGTCCCCAGGCTGTGGTACTATGACAGACTGCATTTTCTGGCAGGCCAGACTGAACCCAGGCTAGCACTCTCCAATCTTCCTTCAAGGCTTCTTTCCACCTCGGCTGAGGCTTCCGACGTCCAACCTGGGCCTTCCAGCCAGGAAGAAGTGGAGGAGCCCAGCTTGAGCGAGATATAGCATTGTTCAACATATTTCTAGTCAAATAATTAATGATGTTAACTAGATGTTATTATTGGTCAGTAATTTCTGATTTTACAAGTGTTTTACATATCAATAGACAGAAGTAACCACAAATGATTGGGACAAGAATGAAAAATGCTGGGGTCAGAATGATAGTCTTTTCTATTTATTAAAGCATGGTTCCCATTTAAAAAAAAAAATTAAAACTCAGCAGCTACAAATACTGCAGCTGCTGACTTACCTGTGCCAGGGTCCAGCGATGCGAGGGATCGAAGCCTCGCTTGTCCCCCCCCTCCGCTCGGTGGCGCCGGCATTTTAACTGTGGGTGCCTGGGTGTGGCTTCACCGCGCTGCGAGCCGTCACTGGCCCCGCAATCATCTGGGACCGGTCACGTGTTCCAGATGATTGACAAGAGGGAGGGTGGAGATGCGATCTCCCTTCCTGTGCCAAGGGAAGTGACGTCAGGAGCCCAGGCACAGTAGGAGTCAGACTACAAGGGATCCCCTAGCAACAGGCATTTAGAGATGAGTAAAAAAAAATTATATCCAAATTTTTTTTTTTTTTTTTTTTATGCACATTACTAACTTTTTTTTGGGGGGTGGAATACACTTTAACATTCAATTTGCAACAGTCATGACCTGAAAATTGTGTGTGCTTGATGAACCAAAAACTAAAAATATGTCCCTTTTTCATACACAGGAAAGTCTCAGCCAGGAGTAGGCCATGGAAAGTGGCAGCCAGGAGATGGCCAGGCCCAGTAGCCTGCCCGAATCCCAGGTCCCTCCCCTCTGCCTTCTACAAAAAAGTCACAGGAAGAGGAGTAACCTGGAGGAGGCAGCACTTGGCCTATTTCAGAAGGCTACTGCGGCCCTCAGAACCCCCCCAATAATCAAGAGGACTATGCCTACATGGCAGCCTGCAAAATGTAGGAAATGGAGGAGGGCCAACGCCTCTACTGTGAGGAAGTTATGTTGCAAGCCCTAAATAAGGGGTGGGGGGCGAATTCACAAGCCAAAGCCACGTTTGTGAGTTCAACCATGGTCCTCCTCCTCTACCTCCTACCACAACTACAACACCAGAGCCACAGCCTGGAAGCAAGCGTGTAAAGACGACAAGAGAGTGATGGCCTGGGTTCAATCTAGTCTGATAAAATACGCAGGCTGTTGTATGACCAAAGCCTGGGGACAGATATGTCATCTGCTGCTGTTCCTGATCTCTTGTAGTCCTGGACCGGATTGTTCTCACTATTATAAGGACTCCTCAGGCCACCAATTTTGACTGTAAAATAATTGATGTGTGCCCTGGGGTACAAAGGCTTTGCAAACTTCACCAGTTTCTCCAGCGATGCCTTCCTCTTTATTTTGTTATGACGCATAATAAATGGCTAATTATTTTTCACAAATACTTGCCTATGTGTTTAACTTCAAAAAAGTCAGTTTGTTTGTGAGTAGGCAGGTACATTTCAAAAATATAATGTCAAATTAACAAGGGACACCAACCTCCTTGAGGTAAAAAAATACAAGATAATAATGGTGTTGTGGTAACTTGACACAAAACGAAAGAAAAAATGATGGAGATCACTATAAAAAAACAACAAAAAAATAGGAGATCTGGTTAAAAAAACAAAACCCTATAACCAAAAATTCTAAACATTATTATGGAGATCTGACAAAAAAAATAAAATTATTCATAAGATCACGAGAAATAATAAAGAAATCAGGTTGTCAGAATTCTGTGTGAATATGAGCAACAAAACAACTTCATTATTCTAGCAGTCTAAAGAAGAAGAGAATGTGCTGCATTAAAAGATTTCAAAATTTGCAGCGTGACGAATGTGCTACCTCCATTGCGAACGCTAGTTTTACCAGACTGAGCGCTTCCGTCTCGTACTTTCGTTCCCTTCCTGCCCAGCCCAATTTTCAGCTTTCTGTGCTGTCACAATTTGAATGACAATTGTCCGGTCATGCAACGAAAACAAACAACAACATTACCTCAAAATTAATGAAAAACATGATCCAGGGGGTTTGTGATGCAAGAGAGAGCCAAACACAGATTCTGGGCCATCCAGAGGTAGGCTTATATGGATGCAGCCACAGCACATCCCAACGTAATGCACATGCAAAGGAAGGAAGAGGGCATCACCATCTGGATGGCATGGCCGCCCAGCAGTAAAGGCCAAAGTTTCCCCCGTGGAGCACTTAGATGGAAGAGGGAAATGCCAACGTAGTGGCACCACAGGCGTGGTGTCGATGTGCAATGCAAGGGTACCCGCCCACCCCACATCGGAGAGATGGGAATGGAGGGGGAGGGTAAACTCACGGTGCACATCGCAGTCCCCTGAAAAAAAGAAAGCCGGACCAGCTAACAGTCACTACCAAGTCACCACCAGCAACCAACCACAGCATGTGGACAATGTCCAATCATGTAGTGTATAAAATATATAGGAGGTGCTTAAGAATCCTGTCCGAGATCATGTCCTCTGCAGTATATATTTTTTCACTATAAACAGGGATGGAGGCATATGAAGTATGAGGTCACTGCCTCATATAAAGTCCCTAAACACAACAGTTTTTTCTTTTAAAGCTAGAGATAAAAGGAGAGACAAAGTGATTCCAGGAAGGGGAAGAATATAGCTGGAAATGGAATGGGAATGGGGAGCAAAAGGTGAGGTGCGGAGAAGGGGAATGGAGTACTAGTGGTAATACCCCCTTTCAGTCATCTGATTTTCTTTCCAGAAGGAGGGAGTTATCTTTGTTCAGACATTATCCAGGTTCATTATTTACTTCCTGAACTAAGATGTTGGCTCAGAGATAATACAATCATGTGAAATTGGGTGCCCGTGCCTGTAAGGCTCCTGGCTCTGGTCTGAAATGTCTGACACAGATCATCCCTTGCTGTCTCTCATTTTGCAAGCAAAGTTACAATATTGCTGTTGGATCATTGGAAAAAGAGACTGATTAATTGTTTCCTCCTGCCTGCAACAGGCTGATGATATCACCACAGCCTAAGAAAAAACATCAGACTTGAGATCTACTACCCCCTCATTTACACACACAAACAACATAGGGGTCTTTTCTTTTTTGAGCCCCCTTTAAAACAACTATTTGATGCTAAAGGCTTACATAATGGTGTTATGTATTGGCCTTATGAGATGATGTCTGGTGTGTTGGTCTGGTATCTATAAAATATTAGTTATAGATCATTGATTAAAAGTTGACATTGATAATAATAATTGATAATTGGTGGTCAGTGGGAATAATGACCCACTTACAGTGGTGGGCAGAGTTCCACCCTTACAGACAGTTGGTGTCATGCAGCTGGATCTACCAAGTGCCATTGACCCTTAAAATATGCAGGTGCCATTAACTGGGATGTCAACAAGTCACAGCTTAAGAAACCACCAGCAACCTCTGGAGGAACCCTAGGGTTCCCAGAACCCTGATTGAAAATGGCTTCATCTCTGTGTGAAAGTGGTCATTTTGGTAGAGTCAGGGCTTGGCTTCCTCATGTCAGAGCCTCCAGCAAAGAGAACAACGAGCAGCACAGTAGTGACATCACCAAATCCCCACAAATCTCAGGAGAGGCAGCAGTGCCTTAGATTTCACACTGTAGTTATACATAGGCTGTAGGCATAGGCATGTCTAGGCATAGTCAATACCAGGATGTGCACTCCTTTTTTTTTTATCAATGCATTTTTATTGGAATTTTAAAGTTATACACAAAATAAACGACAGAATGTCTTAAAGTGAAACAGAAGAGAAAACAATTGACTACAATTGATGGGGCACAGTGGCTGCAATTGATGGGGCACAGTGGCTGTGTTTGATTGCACAGTGGCTGCAATCGATGGGCACAGTGGCTGCGTTTGATGGCACAGTGGCTGCAATTGATGGGGCACAGTGACAGCGCTTGTGGGCACAGTGACAGCGCTTGTGGGCACAGTGACAGCGTTTGAGGGCACAGTGGCTGCGTTTGAGGGCACAGTGGCTACAATTGATGGGACACAGTGGCTGCAATTGATGGGGCACAGTGGCTGCGTTTGATGGCACAGTGGCTGCAATAGATGGGCACAGTGGCTGCAATTGATGGGCACAGTGTCTGCGTTTGATGGCACAGTGGCTGCGTTTGGTGGGCACAGTGGCTGCGTTTGATGGGCACAGTGGCTGCATTTGATGGGGCACAGTGGCTACAATTGATGGGCACAGTGACTGCATCTGATGGCCCAGTGGCTACAATTCATGGGCACAGTGGCTGCGTTTGATGGAACAGTGGCTGCGTTTGATGGGGCACAGTGAGGCTGCAATAGTTGTCTTTTTTTCTGAATTTTTTAGTTTGTTTGCACCCCCCCAAAAAATTTTGAGCACCAGCCGCCACTGGCATGTGTAAAGTGCTCCATGCATGCTAAAATCAATGCAAACCCTTTAAACAGTCCACATTTAGTGGAAGTGCATTAATATGCAGATCATGATATTGCAATAAAGTGCTCCATCAATGCTGACATCAATGCAAACTCATTAAAGAGGAGTCCCGCCCCCACCCCATGAAAACATTAAAACTCAGCAGCTACAAATACTGTAGCTGCTGATTTTTAATATTAGGACACTTACCTGTCCAGGGATCCAGCGATGTCGACACCTCAGCCGATTTTTGGATTGGCTCTCGGGTTTTGCCACTATCATTCATGGTAAGAGAAACCGGACGGTTCACTACTGCAGGTGTGCGAAGCGCGTTGCACTTTCTGAATGCCCCAGTGGAGGAAGGAGGAGGGGGGCCGAACTTCAGAGGGGGCAGCGCAGTCTCCAGGCAGTGGGGAAGGGTACCTGTCAAAAACAGGTACACGTTTCCCCCTCCCCCCTGAAAGGACCCTAAAGAGGAAGGGGTGTGGTTTACAGATGATAGGGTGGGTCTTAAACAGGAAGGGGTGTGGCCTCGGCAGCAAGGGGTGGGTCGTATTTAAATTAGGGGGTTCATGAGTTTAGTCACGCCTAGGGCAGCACAAAACCTAAATACACCACTGAGTCATATTGATACCTAAAAAGCTTGATTTGATTTTATTGATATTACCATACCTTATTAAACAGCTGGACCACTTTATAAGCCTTGAACAGGGAAAGAGCTGGGTTTGACAACGATAATATTATGTCTTCTGCGAATGATATTATGCTGTGATTACTGTCGCAAACTCTTATGCCAGCAATTTGCTCTTGTGAACGAAGCTTCTCTGCAAGGGGTTCCATAAGCAATACGAAAATCAAAGGGGACAAGGGACAGCCTTGTCTCTTCTAATTCATTATCACAAAACTTCTGGAAAAAAGTCCTCCGAGAGGACAAATGCCGGTGGAGTGGTGTATAAGGCCGAAATCGCAGCGTGAATTTGTCCTGTGAAGCCAGATGTATTCAGAACTTGCGACATATAGCCCCAATGAATCCTGTTGAAGGCCTTCTCTGCATCCAAAGTGAGACGCAGAGAAGGTTCGCCAGTAGTTTCAACATGATGGATGAGGTTTAGAATGCGTCTGGTAGCATCGGGAGCTTGCCACCCCAGGACAAAGCCTACTTGATCTTGTTTAATTAAGGATGTCAAATTGCATGCTATCCTGTTGGCTATGAGTTTAGCATAGATTTTTAGGTCCACAATCAATAGCAAAATTGGGCTAAAGTTTTCTGGGGAAACAGGCTCCTTCCCTGGCTTAGGTAGTATCACAATTGTTGCAGTAAGCATTTCAGAAGGAAAGGAAGCAGAAGTACATGGCTGCAATGTAATCCCCCACCAGATAAAAAGTGGGTAATTCCGAAAGTTGTTGATAGTACTCTGAAATGTAGCCATCAGGGCCTGGGGGTTTATTGTTAGGCAATGATTCGATAACTTCAATGGTTTCAGGTATTGTAAATGGTAAATGTAATGTCTGCAGATCTGCCTGTGCGATTGTTGGCAGGGAGATAGAATCCAAAAACTCTGCAATTCTATCAAGGGTAGGCTGGGGAGTGGAGTTATCAGCACGCAGATTATACAGCTTGTGGTATTAGTCAATACATCTGCAATATCTTGCAGATAATAAAATCTGGTGCCCATATCAGGATGTTTTAAAAAAGGGATTTTCTGTTTAGAGGTCTTCTCCTTAAGTTGTCTCACTAGGAGTTTACCTGCCATATTGCCATGGTAATAGTGATTTGATTTCAGCAATCGGAGGTACTGATTGTGCTGGGAGACCAGTAACTGTCTAAGGTCTTGTCTGGCCTGATAAAGCTGGGACCAAACAGAGGCTGATGGTTGCTGCTTGTTAGCCTTATTCTAGAGTGCATATCCTAATGAAGAGTTCATCTATTAGCCTAGCCTTCTGCTTCTTGGCTACAGAGCTCATTTTCAACACGATACCTCGCATGTATGTCTTGTGTGTGTTTCACAGCGTGGAGGTGTTGGAAACAGAGTGGCCATTTAATGCAAAGAAATCTTTGATGTGTTGTGCAATTTTGAGCTTGTTAGCAGCTTGGGTCATTAAAAATAATGATAATAATTTCGCCACCAATTGGCTCTTGTTTCTGCATCGTCTCCCCCTACCATGATGGACACAGGAGCATGATCAGACCAAGTGATGCAATGTACATCTGATCTAGTTATTTTTTGCAGTAAGAGTTTGTCAATCAAACACAGGTCAATGCGGAAGTATGACAAATGAACATGCAGAAAAAAAGGTATAGTCCCTCTCACTTGAAGGTTGGCATCTCCACACATCAAAGAGTGGAGAGGTGGAAATAAATTTAGAAAAATTTGTTCTGTGGGAGTTTGATTGTTTGAAGCGTCCAAAGACCAGTCTGGGATAGTGTTGAAGTCTCCACATAAGATTGTGTGACCATGGCAAATTTTAGAGACGCTTTTCCAAATTTTCTTCAACTAGGATAACGGTATCACGTTTGGTAGATATACATTAACCAGGGCAAAAAAGCAAACGTAGGTCTGGTTCATGGTACAACACCTAATTGCAAAGGCACCTCATCCCTAAGTAGTAATAGGGTAAAGAGAGCAAAGTTGAGGGGATTTTTACGGTGCTAACAAGACTTAAGAAATGACTTGGAGTTAAAAATGAAATTTTATTTATACAAAAAATTATTTTAAAATAAGTTTTTTACAAAGAACATGGAAACATTCAGAACATTCAGAAAAAGGTTGGTATGAAAAACTACACAATACAAAAAAGAAAAGAAAAGAAGAGAAGAAAACACCTTTTCTTTTCTTTTTTGTATTGTGTAGTTTTTCATACCAACCTTTCTCTGAATTGCACATCCCCTGAAGAAGCAATCAGCGAAACATGTTGGGCTAGTGTGCAATCCTCATATTGGTTTGAACCTACATATTTCATAACCACCTCATCATTGTTATTACTGTGAATATTTCCATGTTCTTTGTAAAAAACTTATTTTAAAATAATTTGTTGTATAAATAAAATTGAGTTTTTAACTCCAAGTCATTTCTTAAGTCTTGTTGGCACCGTAAAAATCCCCTCAACTTTGCTCTCTTTACCCTAATACATTAACCAGGGTGTAGACAACATTAGTCACTTCACAAACTAAGGCAAGAAAATTACCTTTAACATCCTGGATCTTGGAGAGGAGCTTAAATGTTACCGTATTCTCAATCACTATAAAAACGTCTCACTTTTTCGACTGGGCATTAGCCTGGTATATGAATGGAAAATTTTTTGTGGTAAATTTAGGTGGCTTCTGATCACAGAAGTGTAATTCCTGCTAGCATAAGATGTCACACTTAAGAGTCCTGTTGATGTTTTGACGTTCATTGAGGGGATTGTAAATTGCATCTTGTGTTAAAGTTACCAGAAAGGGTAGGAGCTAGGTGAGGAGTACTGCTGCAATGATATTCCACTGTTTGCCTGGTACCAAGGAAAGAACAATGAAGAAACTTCAGATGATCTTTGTCTCAGGGAGGGAAAGTCAACAGCTGAGATAACAATATTTTTCAAAGGCCCTAGTACACCTCCGGTGAATCAGCTACTTTTGTAGGTGAGGTGGAGTAAAGAAAAGGAGAGGAAAAATAGTAGAAAAAATAAAAAGGGAAAAAAGGTAACCAAGTAGCTTAGTAGTTGTCTGCCAACAACAAAAGGGCAGAGAAACAACTACTTAGTATAAAAAGTAAACAATTCTGACAAAAATCTGAGCATATAACTATCCTCTGAACTGTGGGGGTTTCAAATAATAAACATGCAGCTGTAGAAAACATTGTGAGAACCTGTCAGAACTGCTAGAAACATGTTTAATTACATAATGAACACTTCAGCCACCCTCTTCATCTAGCCCGTCGATGGATGGTGAACGTTGTCTCTGGAAATCATCGGGTGACAGAGCATCAGGTTTAAGGATTTCCCAATCTCTCAGTAATTTGAGGCCTTGGTCCACGATGTTGATGGAGAAAAGGTCCTTTCTTCCCAAGTTATTTGCAGTTTGGCAGGATAATTCCATCAATATACAATGTTGTGGTTGCGGAGTGGTTTAGTAACCATGGCTAGATTCCTCCTGCTCTGCAAAGTGTGTTGCGATAGATCAGCGAAGAACGTAAGACTTCTGCTATCCTATCTAGATTGTTAGATAAGGCCATCAACTTTTGTTTGGTCGAGAAAAAATGAATGCAGACAATGGTGTCTCTAGGGAGACGCTTGGGTTTCGAGAGGCTATGTATGTGATCAATGGCCAAATTTTCAAGTGGCTAATCTGGAAGGACATCTCTGAGAAGAGAATTTTAGTGAAGAAAGTTTGGAGCTCATGATGGTTAAAGCATACCTTCAGTCATTTTTTCAACTTTCCATCGCTTAATTCTTCTGTCCTTGTTGTTTTAACTTTGGATAATAAAACATTTTTTTCTGCCAGTAAATACCTTATACAGTCCACTTCCTGTTTCTTGTCTGGTAATTAGCTTAGACTTATGACATCATGCACAGCTCTCTCTCTTACTCTCGTGAGAGTTTGCCAGGAAGTGATAGGGGGTGAAAGAGGGCCAATGAAAGCTACAGGGCTGAAAAGCTGGAGGTGTGCCTCTGTGTGTCTGTGTAAATCCAGGAAGTGAACAGGCAGCAGCATCAGCTGCCCACAGTTAAAATGGCTGCAGCCAGACTTAGTGGAGAGATATTTCTGCAGCATATTTGGCAAGTACAGAATCACAGTATATATAAAATAATATGCAAAGTGGTTGGAGGGAAGCTTCAGAATGCCAAAGATGTTTTTATTACAAATCATGTGAGCAGACTGCAGTTCCTCTTTAATTGTTTCAGGGATCCCCCTGATTTTGACGTTATGACACCTAGAGCGGACCTCCATATCCACCAGTTTGGATTTAATCCACGCCAGATCGTCTTCCCTTTCATTGTGGGCATCAACAAGGTCATTAAAGGTTGATGCATACTCCCCCATTTTGCTTTTGATGTGCAGAACTCTGTCATTTACTTCGCCTATATCTGACTTGAATTGCTGCATCAAGGTTAAAATATCTGTGTGGATAGTGCTTCTCAAAGAAACCAACATGTCTTTTAAAGTTTTATCCATCACAGGCTGGTTGGATGTGGGATTTGGCAGTATGGAGTCCTGCAGCTCCCTGGTTTCATCTAATGAGAAAGCCAATGCACTCACCCCTGTCAATGGGCTTGATGAGTCTGAGAGCATGTGCTTGGCTTTGGCTGGGCTTGTAAAGCTGGAGGCAGCCTGAGAATTTGGGCTGCTGCGCTGGGGATGTGTGGAGTTTGTCAATCTGGAGCCAAATTTTGTCTCTCCTCTCCCCTGCTTAGGGCCACGCATGTGAAGTACCAGAGGAGCAGCTGCCACCACCTTAGGAGTCCCGCCGGAGCAGAGGGGTGAAGAAATCCATTATCCGGCCCTTGATCTTTTCTCTTCTTAGACATGATCCTGAAGGGTGCACAATACTGTGAGGCTAAGAACCGCTCCCAAATGCCCAGAATAGCTGAATTTTGCCCCGGCAGACAACATGTACATTTTCAGGGTACGATTAATTTCAAAACTTTCCTATAACATTACAAATCTTATCTTTTTGAGTTTAGGTCCACTTTAAAGCAGTTGGTGATCCAAATCTCATACATGCTTCTTGTTGTATAAATGCACTATATTTTGTTTCAATTAGCCAGTTTTCTCATTCTGTGTTAGATGCTTGAAAGGCATACTGTTTGCTGAGTTTAGACCTGTGACTTTACAGTACAGATACATCTAAGAATACAAAGACATTTTTCAACTTGATTAAACTGACACACACAGCTAATTTTGAGCTCCTTTGTAAGTAACACTACAATACAGAGTTCTCCTCTGTAAACCAGGTAAATGATTTATTTTCAGATTCACATGAAGAATAACAAAAAAGAAATGACAGGCACATAGTTTTGGGTTAAATTAACCTGGAGATATGGTCTCAAAATGCACAATGACCTCATTCTCTCATTCACTGTCTCCCTATTCATCATATCACAATCATAAATATTAAAATTGAATCTGGCTTACTTCCAGAGATGATCATAAACTGAGATTCAATAAAAGCTTCTGTGGGAATACAGTGGTGTAGCCATCTTCATCAACGTGTATTCATTTATTTAAAATAGCTTTTCATCTTTTTTTGCACATCCTTTTAACGGCAGCATAAGCTCTGTCAATGGGAAAAACTCACTATATACCATATATATATAAATATATATATATATATATATATATATATATATATATATATATATATTCAGCAAATCAGACAGAGCCCACCTGATTTCCTGGCCGGAGCATGTCTAACATCATCTAGCTCTTTTCTCACCAGATTTAGTGTCCCTGGCCCACCCCTTTCATTCATTGGATTAATTTGATTTATTTTACTTGCATCACATGAGGGAGCTACCTAGGGTAGTCTGCATGCAAATGAAGGCTGCCTAGGAATGACCCCTCCTTCAGACTGATATCTACCCATCAAATTATTTTTGATAAGTCCATAACTCCTCCCAAGAACCAATCCACTACTTTCATCAAGACTGAGGGCTCTTGAGAGTACCAAGGCAGGGTAATATGATGTTTTCTGTAAGCTTTAAACAGCACTCTGACAGTTCTTCCCACTAGTCATGATCTGCCTGCATTGCATGAAGACACAGAGAGAACCAATGAGGAATGGGAGTTTTTTTTTTTTTTTTTTTAAATCATCAGTATGTTAATATGGGGGGGGGGGGCAAGATATAAGCAGAATAAACTTCAGATTTAACACTGAATTTATGGAAAAAGTGCAAGCAAAACATGAGTTAGGTCCAAAAATGTGCCTGGTCTGTCTCCTGGACCTATCTGTGTTATTTACATCTGACAGGTTTACTCTGGGCTTTAAGAGGAGAGAAGCACGCACAATAACTATCCCTCCCCTTTGCTGTTCATTCACATAAACATTTGTATTTTATGAATGAGTTCACATAATCTAATGTACAATGGCTTCTGTGACTGGGCAGAAGGGGGAGAGGGGCAGTCATAGCAGCTACAGAGACTCTACCATTCAAGATCACAAGACCATTACATCCAGTGTCTGGCTGCCAGAACGTCAGTGTCTTCCGGGAGTTCCACAAACTTGTCAGAGGTAAAAAATAGAGATTAGCTAAGGAGATGTCATGAACCTCATTGGACTTAACTCATAGTGTGCCTTCACTTTTTACAAAGGAGCTGGATTGCTGGAGTTCAGCTTTAACCACTTCCCGACCGCCTCACGCAGATATACTGCGGCAGAAGGGCACATACAGGCAGATTAACATACCTGTACGCTGCCCTTTAAGAGGCAGCTCGGATACCCGTGATCGTCTCACAGTGAGAAAGAACGGGGAGATGCTAATGTAAACAAGCATCTCCCCCTTCTGCCTAGTGACAGTGTCACTGATCTCTGCTCCCTGTGATCGGGAGCGGTGATCAGTGTAGTGTAACACACAGCCCCTCCCCCCACAGTTAGAGACACTCCCCAGGACACACTTAACCCCTACAGCGCCACCTAGTGGTTAACCCCTTCACTGCCAGTGACATTTTTACAGTAATCAATGCAGTTTTTTAGCATTGATTGCTGTATTAATGTCAATGGTCCCAAAAATGTGTCAAAATTGTCCGATGTGTCCGCCATAATGACGCAGTCATGAAAAAAATTTCTGATCGCCGCCATTGCTAGTAAAAAAAAAATATCAATAAAAATGGCATAAAACTATCCCCTATTTTGTAGACGCTATAACTTTTGCGCAAACCAATATATAAACGCTTTTTGCGATTTTTTTTAACCAAAAATATGTAGAAAAATACTTATTGGCCTAAACTGAGGAAAAAAAAATGTTTTTTTAAATATTTTTGGGGGATATTTATTTAGCAAAAAGTAAAAAATAATGTGTTTTTTCAAAATTGTCGCTTTTTTTTGCTTATAGCACAAAAAATAAAAACCGCAGAGGTGATCAAATACCACCAACAGAAAGCTCTATTTATGGGAAAAAAAGGACGTCAATTTTGTTTGGGAGCCACGTTGCACGACCGCGCAATTGTCAGTTAAAGCGACGCAGTGCCAAATCACAAAAAGTGCTCTGATCAGGAAGGGGTAAATTCTTCCAGGGCTGAAGTGGTTAAAGTAACATTTATATACAAAAGAAAAACCTAAAAAAAATAGCTTACTTCTCTGGTGGGCAGTAAATACTACATTTACTGTGCTAAAGAACCATGTTGGTTGAAGAATGTTCAGCATCCAACACACTCCCTGGTCCCACACTAGTGTGGTTCCAGCTGTCATCCTCTACGTCACTGTAAGACTCCTCAGGAACCACAACATGCAGCTGGGGACCATGTAAATCATCAGTGTGTTAATATAGGGGGGACAAGATATAAGCAGAATAAACTTGAGATTTAACACTGAATTCATGCAAAAAGTGCAAGCAAAACATGAGTTAAGTCCAAAAATGCATGTGCAGTGTCTTTTCCTGGAGTTCCACAAACTTGTCGGAGGTAATGCCCTGTACACACGACCAGTTTTGCTGTCAGAATAAACTCCGAAGGTTTCTCTGATGGAACTCCAATGGAATTCCATTCAAGCGGTCTTGCCTACACATGGTCAAGCCAAAGTCTGACCAAAGTCCGACCGTCCAGAATGAGGTGACGTACAACACGTACGATGGGACTAAAAAAGGATGTTTAATAGCCAGTAGCCAATAGCTTCCGTCTCGTACTTGCTTCAGAGCATGCGTCGTATTTGGCCCGATAGGAATTGGTTCCGTTGGAAATATTTAGAACATGTTCCATTTCTAGGTCCGTCAAAATTTTCAAAAAAAAAAGTCCGATGAGGCATACACATGATCGGAATAGACGATGAAAACCTTCCGTCTGACTTTTTCTGTCATACATTCCGCTCGTGTGTACATGGCTTAAGAAATAGAGATTAGTTTTGGAGGTGCCATGCACCTCGTTGGACTTAACTCATATGCCCCGTACACACGGTTGGATTTTCCGATGGAAAATGTGCGATCGGAGCGTGTTGTCGGAAATTCCGACTGTGTGTGGGCTCCATCATACATTTTCCATCGGATTTTCCGACACACACAGTTTGAGAGCAGGCTATAAAATTTTCTGACAACAAAATACGATCGTGTCAATTCCGACCATGTGTGGACAATTCCGATGCACAAAGTGCCACGCATGCTCAGAAGAAATTCCGAGATGGAACAGCTCGGTCTGGTAAAATTAGCGTTCGGAATGGATATAGCACTTTCATCAGGCTGCAATGTTTAAAATTGTTTAATGCAGCGCACTCTCTTCTTCTTTATAATGTGAGAAGAATGAAGTTGTTTTGCTGCTCACATTCACACAGAGTTCTTACAAACTTCTTTCTATATTATTTATCATGATTTCATCAATATATTTTGATTTGTCACATCTGACAAAAAAGCAATATGTTTATATTTTTGGGTTTGTATTTTTTTCAAGCCTGATCGTGTTTTTTTATTTTTTTTATTTTTTTTTACTCCAGAATATTTTTGGGTGTGTTTTGTGTGTCAAGTTACCACAATACCATTATTATCTTGTATTATATAATCTCAAGGAGATTGCTTGGTGTTGGTGTCTCTTGTTAATTTCACATTGTATTTTTGAAATGTACCTGCCTCCTCACAAACAAACTGTCCTTTTTGAAGGAAAACACACATAGGCAATTATAATTGAAACAAAAATTCCTTTATTAAGGGATCCGAGCCAAACAAAGAAGGAGGCAACGCTGGAGAAACAGCAGAAATTGGCGAAGCCTTTGGCCCCCAGGGCACACATCAATTATTTTACTGCAAAATTGGTGGCCTGAGGAGTCCATATATAAGGGAGTGCAGTCTGGTCCAGAAGTCCAAGAGATCCTGAACAGCAGCAGATGACATCTATGTCCCCAGGCTGTGGTCATACAAGAGCCTGCATCTTTTGTTAGACCAGACTGAACCCAGGCCATCACTCTCTGGTCTTCCTTCCACGCTTCCTTCCACGCTGTGGCTCTGGTGGTGGAGTTGTGGCAGGAGGAGGAGGATGGTCCAACACACACAGGTGGGTTTTGGGTGTGATTTCGCCCCTCACCCCCTTAGTTACACCCCTGCAGTTTTGTACCAGCCATGCAGGCAAAGTCCTCTTCAGGAGTGGGTAAGTCTCTGAGGGACGCAGAAGCCTCCTTAATCAGCCTGAGCGCTGAATCCTGCATGTGACTCCCCTTCCTGGGTCTTTTAGTTGGAAGGCGGAGGGGAGGAACCTGCGATTCGGTCAGGCTCCTACTGGGCCCAGCCCTCTCCTGGCTGCCACTTAGCCCCGCCTCCTCCTGGCTGACACTTACCCCTGCCTCCTCCTGTGTGCCACATTCCACATCCTCCTTCTCCTGGCTGAGGTCTTCCTGTGTATGAAAAAGGGACATAGTTTTAGTTTTTTTTTTTTCTTCATCAATCACACACAATTTTCATCTCATGACTGTTGCTAATTGAGAGTGAACAAATATAACAGACTATCATTCTGAGCCCAGCATTTTTCATTCTTGTCCCAATTATTTTTGCCCACTACTATCTATTGATATGTAAAACACTTTATGAAATCAGCAATTAGTGATCAATAATAACATCTAATAAACATCATTTATTTATTGACCAGAAATCTGTAGAACAGTGCTATACCTGGCTCCAGCTGGGCTCCTCCACTTCTTCCTGGCTGGAAGTCCCAGATTGGACATCAGAAGCCTCAGCTGGGGTGGAAGATAGGGTGGAAGGAAGAGTGGAAAGAAGAATGGAGAGGGATTCCCTGACTCCAGTCTGGTCTGACAGAAAACAAAGTCTCTCATAGTACCACAGCCTGGGGACATAAACGTTATCTGCTGCAGCTCCGGATCTCTGGGAATCCGTGACCTTCTTGCGCTCCCTAAGATAAGTGCTCCTCAGGCCACCTGCCCTGCTGCCCCCCACCCCAAAACACCTTGTCCCCATGTTGATGAGGACCAGGGCCTCTTCCTGACAACCCTGGCCATTGGTTGTCGGGGTCTGCGGGCGGAGGGCTTATCGGAATCCGGAAGCCCCTTTAATAAGTCTGATATTTAGTCAGATAGACATCATACTAATAAATTATTTGTGGTAATACCACCACTTTCCTGTTACAGCGGTGCTGTAGGGAGTCTATATACTGTTTGTGCAATCTGATAGACACTACATTTACATCCAGTACTCTTAGTAATCAACACTTCCTGTCCTACAGCCAAAACAGGAAATGAGAGGAAATCCCTCCAGTGGATTCAAGTGAGGGAATCCCTGGCTGTCACCAGGGTAAACAAAACTAATGTCCCTATTGGAATATTTCCCGTCTATTCCTGTTCTGGTAACCACTCAAAATTTGGGATTTTTTTTTTACTCTCTGTAATAAGAGTAAACAAGACAAACAGAGAGGGTGAATTGTCCTAAAGTGTTATAATCCCACTCTAGCCTATCTAAAACTAAGAAAAAGTTTTGCCTTTAATCATACTTTAAGACAATGCACAATTTTGTAATAATCAAGCCCCCTCTGGTGGTTGGTTGGTTGGCTTGCTTTGCACTTAGGGCTAGTTCACACCAGATATGGTGGGACTACGTTGGGCTATTCCAGTGTAGTCCCATTACAATGCCTTGTCTCCTATGTGCCCCGATTCACACCACTGCATTGCAGTGGTTTGTGGGCATAACGCACTTAAAAGAAGCACTGCATGCAGAACCTTTTCACAGTGCAGCACAGTGCGAGGCATTTAACTGCCTTGCAGAGTACGGCCAGCAAATGAACTTTATGAGATGTCCGTGTAATATCTCAATAAACTTTGTTTAAAGAAAATGAAACAGTGCAATCTGCTGAGCTCTGTACTTCATCATCGCGCTGAGCTCAGATGGATCGTTCAGTGCAGCTACTGGTGTGAACCAGCTCTTACCCAATATTTAGCTGAATGTTTGTAATTGGTGACATTAAGGATCTTTCTTTTACTTACTTTATACTATCTTAAAATTAGAGCAGAAAACATAATTGTGCAGCACACTAGTGTCTCTAATTTATGGAGCTGTAACCATTGTAAGTGATAATTGAATTTACAAAGCAGTAACTATAGGAATCCCATATAAGCAGGACATCTGTTATGTTCAAACGTAGATATCTACCTCCTAGGGTTGGTGAAAGAGTGGTGTATATTTATGTTTCAGTTTTGGCAGAAGCCTATGGTTTAAATAACCAACCAGAGAGATCTGTTTACTTGGCACCGCCAATTATGCCCATTACAAGAAAGTTGCCATCTCTATATGGTTTTTAATTTCCAATGCCTCTGAACTTCCTTAAATTCCAGAACAACATACTCAAAGAAGTTCTAGGAACCTCTAGACTTGCATGTGTAGTTGGTTGAAATAAAAGGTTTCCCTCGATGGGCACCAAACAGTAGCTAAAAGCATAGAAATACAGAAAGGGGGGTGCCAGACCAAAACTGAATAAATAAGTTCATGATAATTTTAATTGTTGGTCAAAAAAAGTTATATAAAAATAGCCAGCACTTTTCAGGGGTAAAACCACACACCCTTCATCAAGACTCAACACAGAATAAGACTTGGATGCCTGCTAAACAATGTTACTGAAGAATTCAGTACTTGTTCTAATGTAGATCTGGGAAGTTACTGTTTTCTCTGGGTTTAACCAAGTTTTATCCTGTGTTGATCCTTGATGAAGGAAGAGTGGTGTGGACCCTGAAATGTGTTGGCTGTTTTATATACATTTTGACTAATAATTATAATGACCTTGGGCTCTTTCATCCAGTTTTGGTCTGGTTTGACTGGCTTGACTTTCTGTATTGGTACTGTTCCTTTAATAGCTTGCAGTTGTTTGTGGTTACCTGTTAGCAGGTGTAGTTCTTCTCCACTCAGCAGGTGGTGCCTTTCTGGTGCCTTTTCAGCTGTCCGATTGGGTGCTACAACTCCCAGTGACGTTCCATAGCTATCTTGGTTGGGACAGTACTAGTAAATAGCCAGGTTTAGCACACATTTGCAATTGGACAGGGTAAGGAAAGGATCCATGCTTGTTGGGGACAGAGAGATAACCTTAGGGAAGTTCCTATATTAGTAGGGCAAAATTAGGGACATCACTGTATGCTTTAGTATTTACCGGTCTCTGAAACTACTTCATAGGCCCTGTACAGCTTCCTCAAGTGCCCCTTGTGCCGCCACCCTGCCAATCAGCCACCCCTCCTGCAGATGTCCCCCTGGTAATGTAGGCCATGGCTTTCTGATACATTGTGGTGTTTAAGCTATACCGCTGCACATCAGTGTTACAGTGCTTGTTAGTACCTGCATTACTATGCCTGTTACTTCCAGTATGAATGTGCCTGTTACTACCAGTACTCCTGTACCTGTTGCTATAAGTGTTACTGAGTCTGTTGCTACAAGAGTGTCTGGAACTCTTCATTTAAGTGTTCTTCCACAGTTGCTACAGCCATATTACTAGTTCTAGTGAATGCACATTCCTGCCTACCTTGTTAACCTTTATAACTGCAACTTAAAAATAAAATAACTGTTCAACCTTTTCTGGACTTTGTGTGAATTTTCGTTAACTTGGGTACTATCCACCTAGCCCCCCCCCCACATGCCTAGCAACCGGGAGGACTGAAGTAGGACAGGGGGTCAGCAGTGCAGTTAGGGCAGAGATACACCAGAGGACTTTAGCAAAAGGAAGAGTACTGCACAATCCAATGCTAGATGAGTTCTTTGTGTGTGTGCACAGTGAGTGACCCATAATGACATCAACTCCCAAGGACCTTCCAGATCACAAATGTACTAAAAATAATGCACATAGAGGAAGTTTTTAAAGTAAAGCAAAGGGAATCATTCCCCTTATGCAGCTATCCAGGAGTAATAGCCATGAGTCCAGATAAACACTTGGTGTGTAGGAAGGAACATGCCAGAAACAAAAAGTAAAAATCGCATACCTGCTTTTATTTAGAATCTTTTACCATAAAAATCCAAAATGGTATGGGCTTTCAGAGACCTCCAATTCATCAGAGTTTGGTAAAGTTTAAACTGGATTACTATGATTAGGAAATATTCAGAAGGAGAGAAGATATAGTTGTTTCAGGTGTCTTTCTGGAGCCTCTCTTTTTGGTTTTAGTGACAAGGGGAGCTTAATGAGCTGAATGAGCTTTTTTTTTTACTGTTGGGAACCAATGCTCTAGATTATAACTGCAGAGAGAAATGGGCTGGATCAAGGATGTTAGGGTAAAGGGAAATATCACCTTTGGAGTTGTCCTTAAATATAAGAAACAATTGAGTAGGTTATTTTATCAGCTACTAAAATATCTGTTTTGGGTGGACTAATGCTTTAAAACATATCAATTTCACAGCACCAGCCTGAGCAAACTCAAGTCAACAGTTCTGTAACGTTATAAACTGAACCAATATGAACGCAAGTTAGCAAACCAACACTAACAGCAAAAAAATGTTTAAAAAAAAACAGCTAATTTGTAAAGCTGCAAAATGGTCAATTTACTCAGCATAATTCTCATACTGTAATTTTCATATTGAGAGAAATTTAGAGGGGAGGAAATTGCATTAGCATTCTGTAGTTTTGAAAATTGTGTATTACATATAATAGGCTAATGATTACTTTGAAAATTATTACGTCTAAATTTTGCACATCACCCATGCCCTGATCAACACAAAACATAAATCAGGATGGTATTAATAAAGCACAGTGTAAAAGTCCAGTGTTTAATAAGCATATTTTTTTAGGCACAGGAAGGACAATGAATATGAATAAATGATGATGGATGAACCAAGCACCCAATCAATCCCAGGTTTGCTCTGACAGCATTGTTTGCCATGCCCTAGTGCTGGTAATCACTGGAGGCTGTCTGGTTATATTTACCAATTGTGGAAGAGGTTTTGTACTGATATATAACTCTGTTCTAGTATTGCAAGCAAACCAACTATTAGTCCTAATGGGGAAAGGGGTGGGGGTGGGGAGAGATAGCATATTTGTGGTGGTGGTGTTATAAAAGTGCCAAAAAATCGCAGGTGTGAGGGCGAAGATTTGACAGGCCAAATTATGAAGGTTATAGGATGTAAGGGCACAGTTAGCAGGGAAGATAGTGGACATCCAGAATAGTAGAGATGGGTGGCCAAAATTGAAACAAAAAGAAAAAGAAAATTGAGGTTGCATATAGAAGACGAGAGAATGGGCAACCAAGGCAAAAAGGGGAGCTGAACACTATCGTGGAAAGCAGAGAGAAAGGTAGGGCCCGCATCCTAAGATTATTAAGCTAAATGTATGCAGGAGCCCTCCAAGAGACAAGAAAGTTGATGTGTAGGTGTGCTTGCACTTTATTAATAGAGTAAGGTATTGATGATATTGGATATATCGTAGAATTCTATCCTCCTTCACAGGGGCTGATGTGCAGTGAAGGTGCCAAGCAGATGGACCTTTCTTGTCTCGGGCTGCTACTTCTTTGATAGTCTCTGGCAAAACTTTGGGGGAAATGCTACTCCCTTTCTAAGGGATGAAACCATTGCTATGAATGGACTCATGATGAGGTATTATTAGGATACTCATTTAGGGCTTGATCCAAACTGTCAAACCAGGACTAAATACAGACTGCCAGTGGTGTAAGTGGTAATCCTTGCTTCCCTATGGTATAAACTTCCAGCTGGGGACCAGAGCCATGGGGACTGTGGGTACTGGAAGTTGTGTGCAAGAAGTGATGTCAACCGTTGGAAGGTGTCAGAGGCAGATACAGTGGTAGTTAAAGACCTGGAGGCTTGGGACAG
Source organism: Aquarana catesbeiana (assembly GCF_042186555.1). Taxonomy (NCBI): domain Eukaryota; kingdom Metazoa; phylum Chordata; class Amphibia; order Anura; family Ranidae; genus Aquarana; species Aquarana catesbeiana. The sequence continues at coordinate 244,055,464 of NC_133334.1, read as the reverse complement.
ATGCAGAGACAGTACGGAGCCGTTGCCAAGAAAATGCGTTTTGTGCTATGGAACTTTTTCAAGTCATGTGAGGGTAGTGGCTTAGGCTAGTTATATAGGGGCAGCTATGGGCTGGAACTAAACTTTTAAAGAAATACTGCATAGTACCAACCACATGAGCACCATTCAACAATTAAAATTAACCTAAATATACAGTGTTACCTAAAACCACAAACTATAGTAAGAATACCAGCTTATTAGGTACAACCAGAGATTAAACTCAAATCAAAAACAAAAATAAAGAACTAATAAAAAATAAAAACAGAATACAAATTCTTATATGTAACTGAAAACAGACCTTAACTGTATAAACACATTATAGGTTCCCCTGAAGAAACCCATAAAAAAATTTAAAAATAAATTTAAAAAATATACAGTCTGTGTATAGATAAAAACTCTCAAAGCAATATCAATTGATGGATAACAGTCCAACATATATATGACAAAAACCCAATGAATACAGATACCAGAGAGGAAGGGCAATAACCTATTCACAATAAATGAAATGTATCAATAATAAATACCCTGAGAATAGAAGAAAAAAAGAAAAATGACAGGAGAGGACAGAACCCTAAATCAAACCTAATTATATCACATTATGTATTTAGAAATCCTCAGTTAGGCCACTAGGTGACATTGTTCCCAACTTGTATATCCAAAAGGTCTACCTTTTTCATAAATGGGAGAACCTTTGTTTGGCTGTAAGTTTTCCAAAATATACTCAATTGACAAGAGCTCAAGATCTCTAATATCTTTATTGGATGTTGAAGAAAATGCCGTGGCACCTTGTGCTTGTCAGAACACTCTTTGGTAAATCGATGGTGTTCCCCCACTTCGCAGTGTTCGCCCCATGTACAGTAGGTTGCAGGGGCACCACAGGATATAAACCACATATTCAGGAGACCAGGTGATAAACTGCCTAATATAAAGACATTACTCACTTTATTACTGGATAAATTGGCAAGTTAGGCACCTACACTTCTTACACTGAAAGATGCCCTTTCTATGATCAAAATAGGACTAAATATCCATCAACCAGCTCCCTGAATTTTAAGCTTACTCGGTGCAATCATGTTTTTCAGAGTGCAGGCTTTTCTAAAGGTAATTTGTGGGACTGCAGGTAAGATGGAGCTTAAAGTGGTTGTAAAGTCAGAAGTTTTTTTTCTTAATGCATTCTATGCATTAACCACTAAAGGACCAGCCTCGTTTTGGATTTTAGGTGTTTACATGTTTAAAACAGTTTTTTTGCTAGAAAGATACTTAGAAACCCCAAACATTATATATATATATATTTTCTAACACCCTAGAGAATAAAATGGCAGCCAATACAATACTTTTTTTTGCACTGTATTTGCGCAACGGTCTTATGCCCCGTACACACGGTCGGACTTTGTTCGGACATTCCGACAACAAAATCCTAGGATTTTTTCCGACGGATGTTGGCTCAAACTTGTTTTGCGTACACACGGTCGCACAAAGTTGTTGGAATTTTAGATCGCCAAGAACGCGGTGACGTACACCACGTACGACGAGACTAGAAAAGGCTGGTTCAGAACCAAGCGCGGCACCCTTTGGGCTCCTTTTGCTAATCTCGTGTTAGTAAAAGTTTGGTGAGAGACGATTCGCGCTTTTTCAGACTCGTGGCTTTCAGATCGTTTTCTGCCGTTCAGTTTGTGCTTGTGGGTTTGTATCTGCTCTTCAGTGCGTGCAGTCAGTTTGTATCGGAGTTTTCTGTGCGATCTTGCCTGCTCATTGCTGTTTTTCAGGTCGCTCTTCACAGGCCTTGCTGTTCTTCAGTGCGTTCTGTTACTTCGTTCTGAGCAGCCGACCGTTTTCTAGCCATGTTTCGTATGCGTACTCCTCGTAGAGTTCGTGCTGTGCGGGGGCTTGGTGTTGGGGTCCTGACCTTGACACAAGTCCAGTCCATGAACAGGGTGGGGAGGAGTTCATGGACCAAGAATTGGTTGCTTCAGCGTGACCAGTTCTCTCATATGCCTTTGCTCCGTGAGATCCGTGAGAATAATCCTGATGATTTCAGGAACTTTCTCAGGATGACGGACCCCGTGTTTCACCGTTTGTTGGCTTCGCTGACCCCCTATATTAGCAGGCAGGATACCTGCATGAGGCAAGCCATCACTCCGGAGCAGAGGTTGGTCGCTACCTTGCGGTATTTGGCCACAGGGAGAAGTCTGCAGGACTTGAAGTTCTCGACTGGCATCTCCCCCCAGGCTCTGGGTATCATCATCCCAGAGACCTGTTCTGCCATCATCCAGGTCCTGCAGAAGGAGTATATGAAGGTAAGATTTTTATCCTTTTATATCACATTTTATTGTATTGAATGTTTGATAATATATTGTATTTCTTCCCTCATTCCCTAATTACCATGATTGTAATATGCTGTGAATGTCCCCTTTGTTCTCATGCATGCTGGATTTTTAGGTAATTATTATTTTATGTCCTTCATACATATTTGCCCTTCAATAACCTCCCCAGCATGGTGTCTCCTGGCCTATATTCACCTCATGTAGTCACTTAACAATGTATTTTATCAGCTCCATAGTAGTGCTTTACCCCAAACACCCCCTAAAATGTTTGGAAATGTTATTTTTGATTTAAATTCAGGCAGAGTGCCAGAGGCTTTTTTTTGTGGTGTCCCCAAATTTTTTTTAACCCTCCCCCCAACTGCTAAGTCAGCTGATCCCAATTCTCTATCCTCAATCATCTATCTGCTGACTTTGCCAAACCCATACACACTATACCCATCTCTTTACTGGTCAGATTTATGGATGAATTCCCCAAAGCATGTAGTGCAAGGGCCTGCCTGTATACTTTCCAATGGTACTGTTTAAAGTTTTTGTATCCTATTATTATCTTGATAGGTAATAGCAGAATGTTCAAATGTCCTCAAATGTGTACAATGTGTATTTATATCTTTGTATTCAGACACTTCTTACCTGTCCAGTGGTCTGCCAATAGTGTAACTAAAGAGGGGCTGTTCCAAGTAATACCCTGTATTTAGGCATTCATCTCTCAATGAAGTGAAGAGGGTTACCTGTCCAAGAGTTCCCCCCCCCTATAATGTTAGAAATGGCCCATGAGAGGGGGGGAGGGGGAATATGATAGGTGTACCTTATACTTTGTTGTTGTTAAATTCCCCTTAGTAAATGCTATCTGGAGCTTGCCCCATAATGTTTGTGTATAATCTGCTTGCCATGTTTCTGTGAAAAAATAGTAATGTTTATTTTTTTTTCCTCAACAGTTTCCTTCAACGCCACAGGAATGGCAGACTGTGGCCTCCCACTTTGCCCAGCGGTGGGACTTTCCTAACTGCGGAGGGGCAATTGATGGGAAACACGTCCACATCGTCCCACCACCCAACTCGGGGTCGTACTATTATAATTACAAGGGGTTTAATAGTATAGTGATGTTGGCGGTGGTGTCGGCTAATTACGAGTTCTTGTATGTGGACGTGGGGAAGAATGGCCGGATGTCCGATGGTGGAGTGATCGCCCAGACGGAGTTCTACAGGCATCTCCAGAATGGCAGCTTGGACTTGCCACCTCCAGAGGACAATGTTGAAGGTCTCCCATTTGTGTTTGTTGCTGATGAAGCATTTGCGCTGGGGGACCACCTGATGCGGCCATTCCCGATGAGGACCCTCACCCCGGAACAGAGGGTTTTTAATTACCGGCTGGCCAGAGCCCGAAGAGTGGTGGAGAACACATTTGGAATCCTGGCCAGCCGGTTCCGATTATTTCTGACACCCATCCATATGGCGGAGTATAAACTGAACCATATAATACTTGCCTGCTGTGTTCTCCATAATTTTTTAAGAAAACATTCAGCCAACTATGCTGGCTCAGTTGGGCCTGAGGCCGGAATCCCTAATCCATCAACACTGACGGCGCTTGAAAGTGGCCGTCCTGGCTTGCCCTCCCTGAATGCCCGTGATGTCCGGTTACGCTACCTGGAGTTCTTTGTGGGTAGGGGGGCTATCAATATGCCAGACAATCTGTGACACCTTTTTCAAATAAAAAACAACCAAAAGAAATTCTTTGTGGACATTTACTGCTTGTGTTTGTTTTAGCTGACCCTGACAGAAATGTGTTGAGTGCAGAAAATGTTGTGATTGGGTAACCTTATAAAAAACAGTGTTGGCTGGTACTTCCTAAATGCAAAAACACATTTCACTACAAGTGCACTTGTAACTGCACTGAACCTGCACTTGTAGTGCAAAGAGGATTTGCCCTTAGGAAATAACCCCCATTTTTGCATAAAACAGCAATTACATCACCCCAAAAGTGTTGTAGTGTTGAGACAATAATCCACACATTCTTGAGTAAGGCACTTTTTTATACCTGCACAATCACATGTGCATTTCCCAAAGGTTTTTAAAACAAACCAACATGTTTGTTGTATAACAATGTTTGCAGTAGCATTATCAAAAATCGAAATATCCATTTCAGATAAAACAGGCCTGTGTAAAACCAACAAGAAAGCCAAAAAACTTGAACTTACAAAGTTCACATATGGTAAAACCTGAAGGCTATATCAGACATGAGTATTTATGAACTGTGTTTGATATAGCGTTCAGATGGGGGGAAATCACCCCTGGAAAAGCCAAATTTGGAAGATGCACACCAATTTACGAATGTCAACATGTGCTATCTGCCATCAGGGGGGATCAAGGGACGTGTTTTGGGGGAGCAAGCCCTTCCTCAACTCTACTTTATAATTGAGGAAGGGGTTGCACCCCCAAAACGCGTCCATTGATCTCCCGTGATGGCAGATAGCACATGTTGGCACACTGTGTGCATCCTCCAAATTTGGCTTTTCTAAACATTGAAAAAATTTTGGTACGATAAAACAGGTGATTTTGTGGGGTTTAAATTCGCCCCAAAACATCAATGATGTTATTATTTTTTTTAATAACATCACTGATTTGTTTCTGGATGTTTTGCAATTGGAGATTACACTCCATGATCTCCCCGATCAGTATCTGGGCACTTTCAGATGTAAAGCGTTTGGGATCACGATCACCTAAAAAGAGATAAAGAACAAAAAAAAAGGTCTCAAAAATCTGCCACCATCCATCTCTTTTACCTGAGCCTGTGGTCGCAGACACTCACCTGTTGTGGTGCCAATCTCCACCACGTCTTCTTCTTCCTCCTGCTCTTCTTCTTGTGTTGGTATTTCCCCTTCTTCCAGAGGGGGGGGGTCTCTGGTCTCCTGGGATGAGGGGTGTCCGAGTCTTTTCTCCCCTATGTAAAACAAAAATGGTATACTTAGCACACAGATATTTGATGGCAGAACTAGAAATAGGAAACATTGCTCGGAAGTGGGGTAAAATTGTCTATTTTAGCCGAGTTCCAAGATGTATATTTTTTATTGCCCTTTGTCAAGCTGCAATACTTTACCTGTTTGGTACAAGCTTCACAGATGTAGCCCCCCCTATAGTATACACTGGAGCACCTGTGTGCCCCCCCTAATAAAAATGGTGTTCTTGTGTCCCACACTAGTGCTCCAGTGTCCAGATGTGAAAACAGCTGCTCAGTGTCCTCTCCTTACACACAATCTAGTTTGCATTTCATTCTAGTAACAAACCCATCTACACAAACAAATATTTGGCATCCAAGTAGGCCCCCAAAAATGTGTGAAAATGCATATGGCCTAAACAATGGTGTTCTAGAGGCCGAAAGAAAAATGTTTGATACGAACGAATAATGTGCCCATGAACATTAAAGTTGACCTTTTGAAACGTTACAACTAATAAAAGCATATGGAGCAGAACGAACGTAATAAAGACAGAAAGAATAGGAACACAGCACAACTACTTACTTTTTTGCAGCACTCTCCGGATCTTTCGGTACTGCTCTGGCTCTCTCAACTTCAGGTCCGACCACCGCTTCCTGAGCTGATCTTTAGACCTTTGTACCCCGAAATTCCGCTCTAGACTCCTGACCACTTTCGCCATGATCTTGGCCTTTCGGATGTTCGGGTTGGGGTAAGGCCCATATTTTCCGTCATAGTCAGACTTCCTCATGATGTCGACCATCTCCAACATCTCCCCAAACGACATATTTGTGGCCTTAAAACGTCTCCTTCTGGATCGGGACGTGCCTGGATCCGCCCTTTCCTCCTCCTCCTCCTCGTTGCTACAATTAGCCCGCACCTGCTGTATGTCCGCCATCATGCTCTTCCCCCACTGCGCCGAACGAAAAGGGGCGGGGAATACACTAGAAAGAACGTCAGGGGCGGGCGGAGTTACACGCATGCGCAGTGTATATAAAGCGTAACACGCGTGCGTATTACGTTTGATCTGTGAGCGGAGGAAGGAGCATTGGACGCGCCGATCGTAAGAACGAAGGTAAGAGACAAACTTGTGCCTATACTGCTTCTAGATTGAGGCCTATATTGTAACAAGATTAGGAGAGTTTTGTGTGACATTAGGCTTTGTCTTGTGTTGTGTCTTGCAGTGAACATGGATATGGTACTCAAAGATAAGGACTTCATTTCAGTATTCATAGAGATGCTAAGGGAGCTGCCCTGTCTGTGGGAGATTAAACACCCCCATTACAAGAACCAAGCAAAGAGGAAGGCAGCACTGGAGCAATTGTGTGAAATTGTGAAGCAGGTGATCCCCACGGCAGACATCACTTATTTAAAGATTTTCATTTGTGGCCTGAGGAGCACATATCTGAGGGAGCGCAAGAAAGTCCTGGATTCACAGAGATCCGGAGCAGCAGGTGACATCTATGTCCCCAGGATGTTGTACTACGACAGGCTGCACTTTCTGGCAGGCCAGACTGAACCCAGGCCATCCCTCTCCAGTCTTCCTTCCACGCTTCCTTCCCCCCCGGCTGAGGCTTCTGACGCCCAACCTGGGCCTTCCAGGCCGCATGTGGAGGAGCCCAGATTGAGCCAGGTATAGCATTCCTCTAAATATTTCTGCTTGTCCAATCAATGATGTGAACTATATGTTAGTTGGGAGTACTAATTAAGGATTGTGATTGATGATGCAAAACATTACAACTATGTCCCTTTTTCATACACAGGGAAGTCTCAGCCAGGATGTGGCCGGGCCGAGCCGGCTGGCTGATATCAAGGTCCCTCCACCCCCCCCTGAAAACAGAAAGTGGCAGTAGGACGAGTGCCCTAGAGGAGGCGGCTATCAGATTCTTTTGGAGGGCTACAGAGGTCCTGGGAGCACCACACACCAGGCAGGAGAACATTGCTGCATTCATAGCCTATAAAATGCAGAGGATGGAGGAGGGCCAAAAAGCCATGTGTGAGGCCCTCATATCGGAGGCTCTGGCGAAAGGTATGAGGGGCCAAATTACACCTCACACACAGCTTTGGGATGGTCCTCCTCCACCTCCTGCAGGTCCTACTCCTCCTCCTGGTCCTACTCCTCCTCCTGCCACATCTCCAACTGCACAGCCACAGCCGGGAATGAAGCGTGAAAGGAAGACCAGACAGTGAGGATCCTGGATCCAGTCTGTTGGGCAAAAAAATGCAGCCTCTTGTGGTACCCCAGCCTGCGGACACACATGTCATCTGCTGCTATCCAAGTCTCTGTGAATCCCGGACCAGACTGCCCTCCCTTACATATGGACTCCTCAGGCCACCAATTTTGATGTTGAAGAATTGATGTCTGCCGTGGGGGTCCCAGGCTTCGCTAATTTCTCTTGTTGATCCAGTGTTGCCTTCCTCTTTGTTTGGTTCTGATCCCTTAATAAAGGATTTTTGTTTTGAATTATACTCTCCTATGTGTTTTACTTCAAAAAGGACAGTTGGTTTGTGAGGATTCAGGTACATTTCAAATATACAATGTGAAATGAACAAAGGACACCAACAATAAACAATCTCCTTGAGATTAAATAATAAAAGATATCA